>NW_006399906.1:3211651-3257200 GCF_000299155.1 Elephantulus edwardii | reverse complement strand
GTGTGCCTTTGGGATTGTGGCACAGCTTCTTGCCGCTAGGCCGCTAGTGCTCCTGGAGTCAAATATTAGGTAAATAATCAAATATTATTTCTATATTATATATTCACTTTTGCAGGAGTGGCATCCACTTCCTAAACAACACGCCTCTGGAAACTCTATGAACTTTGATAAATGTCGATAGTTGTAGAGGGGCTTCAGACCTTCTGTTCACAGGGTCACTGAGTCATGATCAGCTCAAAGGCAATTAACAACATCTACTTTGGCAGTTGCTTTAATTTTGGTTTTGATTACTATTTTACCCAGCATCTGAAAAAATTTTATGATATTTTATAAAAGGAAATAAACACTTAAGAGTTTGAAAACAGTTTCTTAAAAAGTAGAATAATTTTATGACAATTTCTGTACTAATAAAAATGTTTGATATCCAGAAATCCATTTGAATACCCTATAATTTATTAGCACTGCTTTTAAAATAGAACTGACAATGACAGTTCATTCATTGAGGCATTTTCTTATTTTTCCCTAGAAAATATTTCTAGACTAGTTAATTACAAATAGAAAAATTAATTACTGTGGAATATAGCAGATTTGCATTAGACATATATACATTATTTATATTAAAAAGAAAACATAATTAAAGCTTTTGGTACCATTTTTAGATTCTTCCCACCTGCTATTCTTATGTTCCAGTTGAGTTTTGTGCCCAAAATAACAAACTATGACTGATGGTGATATTTTCCATCATAGATACGATAACAATATTTTTATAATTCATGTATGATCCTAATAAGACACATACTAAAACTAAGTTAACTGTGTAGTTTCTCAATTTATCCTCAAAGAAACATGTGAAAATGGATAGCAATTATTATCATTTCAGGAAAAAAGAAAAGATGTGGGAAGAAACTAATAAGCAAAGAGACACATTAGTGGTATGCACAGAATCCTTATTTATACTTAATTTATACTAATTAGTACACTAATTTATACTTAATCCTTTGATTATGTTATTTGCAAATATTCAACTTCAATCTAAGCAACAACTTCAACTTCAATCACAACACTATCCTATGAATTAAGAAGCTCTGTTTCACATATTTTGGGCTTGTGACCCAAAGGGACCAATCCTTGGAGAAGGACATCACGCTAAGAAGGATGGAGGAACGGTGCAGGAGAGGAAGACCCTGGATGAGATAGATTGATACAATAACTAGGCTAATGGGAATAGGTGTGTCAGAGTCAGTGAGAATGGCTCAGGACAGGGCAAGCTTCAAATCTGCTGTACACAGGGTCCCTATGAGTTACAGGCGACTTGAGGGCAGACAACAACAACAACAAAGTGAACTGTTAACACAGGGGCACAGGTTTGATTCCACTAGCTGCTTTCCAGGAGAAAGATGGCCATCACCTCTCACGTGATTTACTGCTTCTGAAACCCCACTGGAGGGTCAGTTATGAGTCGGTTCCAACTCTGAAGTACACAGTCTGTACTTTACAAATGAGGAAAATGAGTTTGGGGAAGGTTATGTGTCTTGGCCAAGGTCAAAGTGGAAATAAATATTGAAACCAAGATTCAAACCAGATCTGCAGGACACTAAAACTCCTTTTGAGGGTCATGTGATACTAGAACATGCAACAAAGACCCCTTCAGCTCCACGGAGGAGAGGTCACTGTGCTGACCGCCAAGCAGGTGTGCATTACTCTGAGTAATGCTTCACTCAATCAAGACTGTGGCTCACACTTCTCCGTTACAGGGCATTCTCACTGTATCACACCTCTTGGTCTGCAGGACATTTGGCCTAACAGATCCTGCAGGGACAGATGAAGAATGGTACAGGTTAAAAATAATGAATCTTGGCAAACTCTAGGCTTATTAGACCACACAACAGTTCACAGATGACTGGAATTCTCAAATCAGATTACCTGACAGGCAATTTCATTATCTTGCTCTGGTACACCTTCAGAACCTTGAGATAGCCAGATATACATCACCCATTAATCTGTTTGGTCTGACGACATGCAGCTTTGTAATCCTGTTTGTGCAGCTACCCATGTTCAACATTTTCTTAGTGCTTTGTCATTTATCATTTTGTAGAGGAGAGAAGGAGAATTGTGCCAATTGAGATTTTCTTGTGTTTTGATATATTTAATTTCATCTTTGTTTTATTCCACCATATTGAAGTCTTAAAGCGATGTGCTTAAAAAAAGATTTCTACCCTACTACTTCTCATCTGTAGCTGAATGTTAAACACTATGCCATGTAAAGTAAACACTATACACAACATAGGCTTAATTAACCTGTGACAGAAGAAGGGAATGCAGAGAATGGCTAATAGCTTGAAGTGAGATGTTAGATATATACATTCTTCTGTAATAGGAATGTATGAAGCTAATCTGATTGCACTACAACTGTTCATTAAATCTCAAGCCAAATATAGGAGAAAGGACCTTCTTCACAAGATAACCAATTTAGTACAAAGCTCCATTTTTGAAAGAATTTTTTTTTTTAAAAAAGCATTCTTTCTATTTCTTCTCACTTTCCAGCCAGGAGGCTGAAAAAGAAAGGAACAATTCCCTTGGGGTGTAGGGTGGTACAGGGCTCCCTTAAGTATCACATATCCAGTCTCACGAGTTCCCCTGTAAAGATCAGGTACTGCAGCCATATTGGACAACTTTCTCACCCTTGAATCCTTCTCCAGAATATTTCCCTTCAGTCTGTAGAGAGTTGACTACTAACCTAAAGGCTGAGCCTTTCTGGCAGTTTGAATCCTTCAACAGCTTCTCAGGAGGAAGTGGGAAATCTCATCCTGTGTAATCCACAGCCTTGGAAACCCAACTGGTATGGGGGGGGTGGGGAGGAGTGGATCAGCTAAGGGTCAGCTCTTACTAGGCAGTAAGTATAAACACCTAGGACACTTGAAAACAAACAAAAAAAAAATCCAACTCCAGTTGTCATCAAGCTGAATCCGACTCAAACAATCTCATGTGCAGCAAACTGTGCTCCACAGGAATTTCAATGGTTAACTTTTCAGAAGATGACAGTCAGGTCTTTTTCTTCCAAGGTGCTTCAAACCTTCCTATCCTTTCCATTAGCATCCAGGGACATTAACTTTTTGCACTACCAGGGACTCCCCTAGACCATTTTAAAAGACCCCCAAACAAAAATACTCACAGCCATGGAGTTGGTTCGAATGTATAATCCCTCTCTGGTGGTCAGGAGTTGGACTGCCCACGTAAAAGCGCAGTGGTTCCAATCCGACAGCTGCTCTGAGGGAGAATAATCTCCTCTCATGTGATTTACGGTTCCTGAAAATCTGCTGAGAGGTCAGGCAGGAGTCTATTCTGACTTCATGGGACCTAACAACAAGGATAAGCACATAGCAATAGAAGGAGACTGTCCATCTTTCTCCTTTGGAGCAACTAGTATATTTGAATGCCAGGAAAAGCTCTGGGTTTGGGTTGACAGTGCAATTCACAATAGAATACATCATCAGCGTTCCCTCCTCAACCACTTATTGCCTAGTCAGTCTGTCCAAAAGCCCTATTTTGGCTCACATGCAGCACAAAATTTTCCCTGTGGGCAAGCCTTGTCTTGTCTCAGAACAGCAGTTGGTGACCTGGTCCGCACAGTATCTCATTTACCTCTGTCTCTCATATTCTACTAGTGACAAGAAGATATATGTGGTATTTACTAAGTATTGGATACCACGTGCAAGAGTTCACATATATTGTTATTTAATCTTTACAAAAGTCTTAGGAGAGTTTATAAAAAATGCACAAGTTATTGGCTGACAGAGCAAAAACTAAATACATTTTCTATCTCTCAATTTGGAACTTCCTTCTTCTATCCACAACAGTCTTCTTAAATAAATTTCTCAAATCCAGTGGTGTGCAACAAGAGGAAATTAGTAGAATCAATGCTCTCATAAAGCAAATTCATCACTTTCTGATCCACAGTCCACTAATAAATGTCCACAGGGACCTTTGGGAGCCTGGTGGATAAGGAGATGAGCTGACAACCCAAAGGCAAGTAAAGGAAAAGATAAATAAAAGAAAAGAAAGATTAGCGATCTACTCCTATGAGATTTACAGCCTCTGAAGACTTGCTGGAGGGTCAGCTGTGACTTGGTCCTGACTCAAAGGCAATGAACAATAAAGGTTAATAGAAAAGTTTTTTTGTGTGTTGAGGAGTAGAGAAGGAATAAAAAATTTTATCTTCTCAGCTTTTCTGAGCTTAAATAATCCAATCTGTGGACAACTAGTCACTAAAGCTAGAAAATGCAGGACTAACCGAGCACAAACCTCAAGTCTTCTGCCCCAAATCCCCCTCCTGGAGCCTCTTAGATTACTTGTCCAAATATGCACTGAAATGTAAGCTACATTTATTACCAATTACATTTTAGCCCTGAGTCCTAGCACAGTGCCTAATATATGGCTGTAGCTGTTAGGTGCCGTTGAGTCAATTAGAACTGACAGTACCCTATGCACAACAGCTCAGAACTCGGCCCTATCCTATGCCACTGTAACGATTTCTGGTTTATGATAAATACACAGTAAACATGGCGTAGAGGAGAAAGAGGTGGAGAATGGAATAGGAGAGGACAGAGGGCAGGTGGCAGGCAGAGTAGCATCAATTAGGGTAATGCACGATCTTCACAATATGAAGCACCATGGCCAACGCTGAGGGTGGGTGCTGAGGTAATGTGGTAAAAGGTATTTTTCCTTATTCATGTCTGCACAATGACATTTCTTAACAGATATTCACAGAGGTGGGTTTAAGTCCTGCTTGGTTGTGTCTTTCTGCTACATTCTCCCAGGACTACTTCCCTGCAACTCTTCACCTTCAATATCAGTCTCCAAAGATCTTGTCTACACAATGGAAATAAAAAAGGAGCTTCTTTCTATCATTAATATAAGAATGTTTGTTTGATAACTAAAATAGTTCCTGTAACAACAAATTGCTTGTAGATACTAAATGCTATGACTAGTAATAAGAGTTTAGAAATGTGCGCTCACCTTGAAATCATTGAATAATCTCAGTGTCTGGCATCTTGTAAGGATAAAGGTGTTGTGACAGTCAGGCATAAAGGTTTATAGCCCAGGTTTAGAATAAAAAAGGCCTGTATTCAAACAATTTCTTTGAAATGTTTAAGCAAGATAAAGTAAGAACCAAAGTGCAATCACATGATAGCATTACTTCATGGCAATGTTGAAAGGATTAAGTGATTTAACATAAATAAAAGGTTTAGAACAGTGCCTGGCACATGCTTAATATAAGTGTTAGCCATTATTACTATTTTTGTCTTGAAAAATCTGAGCCCAAAGAGATTAAGTGACTTGACCAAGCTTACACAGCAAGATTTGAAGATGGGGCTCAAACTTTTAACTCTCACTCCTGACTCCAAACCACACTACATTTTTTTTAAAGCTTGGTTTCATTTTCTTTATTCTTTCACTTTTGCATTTTTCACTGAGCAAATAATTTCCTGGCTTTCAGGAAACAGTAATTTTTAAATGCTACCACTTGATTATATTCATTAAAGATTTCCAAAATAGTCCCTAGTCTAACAAAGTAGAAATCACACCATGATTACATTATTATAGAGCTGAGGAAAAAGAATATATTTCTCTTACAAAACTTCTATGAGAGTCAATATAATTCCCATTATATTTTCTCTACTGCTTTATTATCCCTTTCTTTATTAGAGGTTTAGCTTTGGAGCTACTGCACGGAAGAGGAAAGGGATGGAGAGAGATTTAAATTGCTCTTTGTCCTTATTAAGGCCAACTTTCTGCAGATAAGGGCAAAGGGAAGGTTAAGTCACAATGGTCAAATGCTGTGACCTAATTATGTCTTAACTTACTTATTTTCTTGTCCTTTCAGTAATGAGACTCTTCCATTTAAGCTAAGTTATAATGCAACATAAAAGCCATATATGTTTAAATGAATAGCTTTCTCTTGATGTAATTACTTTCTAAATGAGAATATTTATGGAATAAAAGAATCCATACTAAATCTAAGAGAACAAAAGAAAGAGGGTTGGGGTTTTTTGGGGTTTGGGTGTTTTGGGTTTATTTTTTAACCCTCTTATATATATTCTGGCACTCTGATGTTTAAGAAAACCTTGAGAGGCAGAAATCAAGATAATTCACAGACATATGGCAGGATGACAAAAAGAGATGGCAGAAATCATATTATGTTTGAAGAAAGTGACACAGAAGATGGTTCAGGAAATCACTGGGCCAGAGTGGGACCCAGATGGCTCTCGCCCCACAGTCCACCCACTGGGCCCCACAGGCCCCTCTCAGCACTCAACACACCTGTGCAGCCCTGCTCAGTCTCACGTCCCCTAAATCCCTTATGTTGACTTCTGCTGTTCTAAGAGTCACTGTGACCCTTCTTCATTTAACACTCTCTCTCTCTCTCTCACACACACACACACTTCTTGAGGATGTCTTATTTATTTGCATCCCTTTTGGGTATACTGAAGTCCATATGACAGCAAATAGTTAAGTGCTTGAATACTAATGAAAAGGTTGACAGTTCAAAATCAACTGGAAAGAAGGCCTGCAGATCACAGCTTTGAATGTGCTAGGGTGCATGGTTCTGCTCTGGTCCACAGGGGAGGCCCTGAGTCAGAAGTGACTCTGCAGCAACTGCTAGGCTTTGGTTTGAGGATATAGAAAAATGCCAGGCCCATGGTGCACTGACTATTTAGTGACAGAATGACTGAATGCCTCACTACAGTAATGATATGTGTATAGAGCACTCTAAGTGCCAGCTCATAACTTTTCTCTCCTTGTCTTTGCAGTCATTATATATTTCATGGCAGAATATTAACTTTAAATTTTATCAAAGACCCGATTACATCTGTTTAAGTTCAACTTCACTACATATATAAAGCTTTAAGTAATATGAGCAATCTAAAGAAAAATTACATTCTCTCTTCCAGAGAGAATGTATTATGATTTCAAACAGAGCTGTTTAAAGGCCATTCATTACGTCTCTGGAAATCCTCCTATAGCCATCTTTGTGCTAGGGTTAAATAACTGGGGGGAGGGGAAACGGAACTGAAAATATATTGATATTCAGAAGACTTATTATCCTTTAGAAAGTTGTTTTGGTATTTGGGGTTTTTAAAAAATACTTATAAACATTTTCTGCCATGTCTGCTCAAATCTCATAAGCTGTATATACTTTGAAATCAATGTGGTGTGTGTGTGTGTGTGTGTGTGTGTGTGTGTGTGTGTGTGTGCATAGCTTTGTGTTAACATGAATACTAAAACTGATTAAAAGAACAGGCTTGTTGGGAGCTCTGGTGGCCTAGTGGCAAGACGCTGCACTGCAATCCCAGAGGTACGCAGTTCAAATCCACCAGATGCTCTGCTGGAGAAGGAGGGGGCCACCTCCTCCTGTACCAGTCAGATCTGATGTGACGGTACACGTAAAAATAATGCAATAAAAAAAAAAGAAAAAGAAAAAAAGAACAGGCTTGTTGTAAGGATAATAAATTCAGATCAGATTCTATCTTAAACTTGACACTGTACAATACTTTGGTATTCTAAAAATAATATAGAAACATAACACTTTTAACATTAAAAATATATTCTGTGAATTGAGATTTGGGAGTTGTGCAAATATCATATTAACAAGTCCCAAATTATAAATGAGACCATTTCTAAGTTTGTCTTAAGTCAAATGTGTATATGAATTGGAACAGTTAGGTATAATCTGTATCTAACACCAGTTATTCAAGTGTTTATATATATGTATGTGTGTGTGTGTGTGTGTGTGTGTGTATATATATATATATTTGATATGCATTAAAACACATTAAAAACACTTTCAGATACATTAAAACATTAATACAAATTATTTTATTAAATAACACTAAATTAAAAATAATACTACTATAATAAAAATGTTTTGATGTATACCACAAAATGGATTCACTGCTATTATAAACTATTGTATATGCCTTTAATTTTAATATATTTAGGTTTATAGGTAAAGGGACCATGAAATTACCTACAGCCAGACATTGGCCAAATGGCCAAATGTGGTGCATGGCTGTGGTTACATAAATCTATATTTACTCTATTTTCTCCAATGCTCCAACAATGTAAATGGGCTTTATTCTTAATAGTTTTAAAATAAAAAGGGTAAATTCTTAAGTTTTATCTAATTCTTATCACTCAACATATGAAGATTTAAAACTTTTACTTAAAATGTAGTCACTGCTATTTTACATATACAAAAAATAGGCCAATTAAGGCATTTCAAATAAAGTGGAAAGAAGTGAGAAGAAGAAAATAATTACCTGATTCCTTAAACACAGAAACTAGGTGACTGATGGAATTTCTCCTTTCTGGAGGTATTGTGTGCTACCAATCATAAGGAACAGGTGAACCTGCTTCTCTCTATAAAAATAAAAAATAAAGACATCTTCTATTTTGATCTATCAACTATTCTCCTTTAATAATATCTTCTTGTCATTCTTTCCACTCAACTACTTGAGTCAGCTGCTGTTGTGAAGTGGGTTCACCTTTTGGCTGTCCACAGATCTATGTCAAATTACGTACTTTTATACATTTTAGCTTCACAAATGCTACTATCTGGTTCCTGAGTGGTATAAACAATTCACATAGTTGGCTGCTATCTCACAGATTTCAGTTAAGGTTAAAAAAAAATCTCTCCAGAAGCACCTCAGAGGAAAGAACTAATGATCTACATCCAAAAATCAGCCACGCAAACCCCTGTGGACTACAATTCTACACTGATACACATGGGGCTGCCAAAAGGCAGAGATCTGACACCACAGCAGCTGGATTAGTTGAGCAGCACAGGTAAGTGGTGAAACTACCCTAAACATCATATTCCTCATGTATCAGTAAGGGGATTAGAATATGGTCCCCCTTTTTGTCCCCAACCTAATCACCTCCCATATAAATGACAGGCATAACTTCATTTCTTTTTCAGCACTTGCTTAGATTTTGCTTAGAGGATGGTCTCCTGGGATGAGAACATGCAAGAGAAGAGACCTTACCTAAGTCTAAGGCTCCTCCTTAACACTACAATTCGTAACTAAACTGTCACTCCTATGCCAGGGGGTCTCGGTTCCATGCTTTTTCAACAAATAACTACTTTAAATACAAATGAGGATCCAATGCTCCAACTGCGCCAAGAGACAAGAGACAGATACAAGTATAAAAGATACAATCACTGCTGACTCTTCTAAGTTCCCTCATCCCTACCCCCTTTTGAGAAATAATCATAAAGTATAATTTACAAAACTCAAAGATGGTATTTGCCATTCTACCTAGTACTACTTACATTAAGAGTCATGTAATAAACACATACTCATTAAAATAAAAAATATACCAGAAAAAAAATATCCTTTCATGACAAAGTAAGAATTATATAAATAATCAGATTTTTCTTTTCTCATAGCAACCAGGGCACTAAAGGCCAAATTAGATGTTTAAACAGATAGTCTATAGCCCTACCTTACTCCTTCCTTTAAATTATTCTCAATTGAATAATTTCTGAACTCTGTAGTCTTTTGCTCAACTGACTTTTAAAATATCTTCTGTATTCACCACAAGAAGAAATAACTGCACAAAAATGAAGACAATTAAAATGTATACCAATACCTCAGTCAACTCTTGAGATTGGCTTTCCAACATGAAGATCTATGTCATGAGAGCCAGACTGATGCCACTAATCAATACAACGGAGCCGAAGTGGCCTCCTTCCCCCAGATCTGAGGACCCTCCCTCCGACCGCAGCTGTGGCCAGGCCACCAGTGAAGGGACGCTTCCTCACGTCAAGAAGCAGACACAGGATTTACTGCTGGATTGCATTAGCCACACCAGCACTTCAGACTCAACTATATTTGAGGCCCTTTTCTTCAAGCTCAGCAGTGTTGTTTCTTGATCCCTTGACAAAATTAATGATGAAGCAATTCATTACTGACAGGGCAAAACATTTTGCCACAATGTTTATAAGCTCGAATAAATTATGGATAATTTACCAAATTAATACCAGTGACATGAAGCCTGCCTTTTTAGGTTTTCTTTTATCATTTTATCTAATTTTATATTTTTTATCTAATTTCCCTCACCTTCTTCCCACCATGCCCTCTCATTCTCTTTCTCCCCTCCCCCCACTTCCACATACACAAATACACACACACACATACACACAGATATTCTTGTTGTTGAGTTATATTCTTTCCAATTCAATATGTAGGTTACTTATTTGTGAAGTAGGACTGGAAGCTATTAGTTCACTTATTCACACACACCCACACACACACACACACACAGAGGTGCATACTTGGTAACAGATTTTGACTTGAGGACAAAATTTGAAAATAATATAATTAATATGTTCCACCTATAAAATCACATCAAGATGGCACATGATAGGGCAAAGTTCAGATCTTTCTTCATAGTGTCACTATGAGCCATAGTCAACTTGATGACACCTAACAACAACAATTACCTGAAAGACCACTGTGAATCAAATCAACTCGATGGAAATGGGACATTGGGCCTGTGGCTAATGAAAAACTAGAATTAATAAAGTAATGCTCCTGTGGGATGCATATAAGCATTGTTTTTTAAAAATTATATTCCAAATCGGTAGTATACCCCCTGAACCACAGTGAGAAAACAATGTTTGATATAGGCACCCTGTGCTCCCTCTGTCATTCATGTTGTTGTTGTTGTGTGCCATCTAGTCGAAACCAGCCCATAGGCGACCCTGCAGCAGGTTTTCAGAGGTAATAAACTGCCCATCCTTCTCCCACAGAACAACTGGTGCATTTAAACTATGCATCTTTGGGATTACAGAGCTGCTTCTTATCACTAGGCCACCAGAGCTCCCTTGCTCAGGAAATAAAAATGAAGAAAGAGCCTCCCTTTATATGTTATTTTTATGTTTTGAGTTGGGAAAAAATATACTAATGTATGACCTTAGAACATAGAATTATTCTTAGCATCCAGATAATTTCTTGTGGTAATAATGGGAAATTATATTCATAATGTAATATTTATATTGGAAGGCTTGGCATTAAATTGCTGGGATGACTGTTTGTGTTGTAAAATTTGAGGGAGAGGCCTCATTCTCAGTAGATTCACAAACCAACATGAAAGTCAGTGGGATATAAAAATAATCACTGTCTGGCCCCACAGTCATTTCAATGACGTGACATGGACACGAATGTTTTTTTAAAGTTAAACTCAACTGTGCGAGAACATGTATTTTAACGTCTTTTGAGCAGAGCTTAATTAATAGCACTCTTTAATGATCCAATCAATCTTTTAAACAGAGATGATGCTTTTTGTCTATTTTTCATAAACTGTACACTAACATCTCATCTGATGTCCTTAGTGTAGTAAGGTCACAACTTTTTTGAAGCATGAAACAGGGATGTCACCATCTGCTGCCTTGCTGTCCCTCCTGTAGTTAGGGACTTTCTCTCCCAAGTCCACGGGAGACCAAAGTTCTTCTCACATTGAGTAGTTGATTTGAATTAAAACTCTTAAGCCTACTGCTCGTGCTGTTGAGCCAGCTTCCTGTGCTTCCAACTGCCAGTAACTGGATTTCTTATTGTTAGATTCTTTCTACCCCACAATTAACCTAATTTTAATCACAATTTTCAATTCTCCTTCTCAAAAGACTCAAGAGTTCTCATCTGCCTTCCCAGTTCAAACAATTTCTCAGTCTGCCATTGCAGGGGCCCCATCTTCAATGAGGACCCTGTTTACTTCTCTCCCTCTTAACCTTCACTATCTTCCAGATTGTTGTTGCTGTTGTTGTTATGTGCCATCGAGTCACCTATGATTCAGAGCACCCCTATTTACAACATCTCTGAACCCTGCCCTATCCTGAGCTAGTCTCACTGACTCTGACATACTTACTATCTCCATTACCCCAATTATCATGTCAATCCATTTCATCCAGGGTCTCCCTTCACAGCCTTCCAAGCATGATGTCCTTCTCCAAGGACTGGTCCCTTCTGGCCACATGCCCAAAGTATGTGAGTAGAGCTTCAAAATTCTTGCCTCCATAGCGAAATGTAGTTTTATTTATGTTCTCCAAAACAGACCTATTTGTTCTTCTGGAGGTCCATGGTATGTTCAATACTCTTTTCTAGCACCACAACTCAAAGACATCAATTCTTCTTCTTAGTCATTGTCCAGCTCTCTGATGCATAGCAAATAATTGTGAAGACCATGGCCTGGATCAGGCACACCTTATGTCTTATGACTGACATCACTGTTCCTCAGCACTCTGGAGAGATCCCTGACAGCAGGCTTCCGCAGTACAATTCCTCTTTTTTTGGTTGTTTCTTTTCTTTTTTTTTTTTTAATTTCCTGACTTTTGGTGCCAAAAGTGTTGATTGTGGAGCCAAGCAAGCTGTAATTGTTAACAATCTCAATCTCTTCTCCATCTACCAGGATACTGCCAATTGGCCCAGTGGTGAGAATCTCTGTCTTCTTTATGCTGAGCTTCATCTCAACTAAAGTGCTCTGAAAGGATTACTCCTGGTGGTGAAGGTGTGTCCCTTTGCTAGGAAGAGGGTAGGCTAGTGATTCTGGAGAATTAATAAGAAAAGTGGGGTACTTTGCAGCTCCTTAAACAGACCATGGTATTTTCTTTCTTTTTTTAATATTTTGTGTGTGTGTGTGTACCATCAAATCGGAAATGACTGGTACAGGAAGAGATTGCCACTCCTCCAGTAGAGCATCTGGTGGATTTGAACTGCGTACCTCTGGGATTACAGTGCAGCTTCTTGCCACTAGGCCACCAGCACTCCCCAAACCATGGTATTTTCAATTACTTCCCATGTATCTGAGAGTTGAATATGGATGACAAAAGAATAATCGACAACTTTGAATTGTGGTATTGGTAGAGAATATTGACTATCCCCTGGACTGCCAAAAGAACAAACAAGTCTGTCATGGAGAAACATTAAGAGTGCTCTGTCGAGTCAAGGATGGTGACATCTGTCTCACATATTTTGGCCTTTGCACCTGTTGTCGGGGGGTACAGTTCTTGTAAAAAGATATCATGCTAGGAGAGGTAGAGCATGAGAGAAAGCGAGAAAGACCCTCAACAAGATATACTTGAGCACATCAGAGATTGTGAAGATGATGCAAAATAATGCAAAGTTAAGTTCTGCTGTTTATAGGGTCACTATGAGTCATGAGTCATGGTAGACTTGATGGCACATAACAACAATGACTTTCCACCTTTAAACAGCCAGGCCATTATGTCCAAATGTCTTGCATAGACTCTGTTCTAGAATCTGTGTTCTCTCTACACCACATACTAAGTGGGCCTGTCCAGCTGCAATTAAACACAGAACTTCCCACATCTCTGACTTGACTACTACCTTCATTTCATTCTGTCATTCAAATTCCTAACAATTCATAACATTACTCCACTAAGAGATCCTTCTTGACCTGAGTGTCACACTTGATTTCCCTACTGGTAAGTTCCTGCAGCATGTGGTGTATATTTGATGATATTAATTGTATTTGTCCTTCTATTACTGGATGATAATCTACCTGACCCACTTCCATTATTAGGATATAAACTAGATTGTATTCCCAACAGCACTTAACTCATACTGTAGGTACACTGTGAGTGTTTGTCAAATGTCAGGATATCAAAGACGAGAAGGCTAAAAATACAGTTGGGATGTTCTTGTTTTGTTTTGCTTTGATTCATTTTCTTACCTAATACTTTTCATCAGATAACAATATTCTAAACCAAATGACTCTACCAGCACTGTCTATCAGGACTTGTGGCAGGGCCTCCTGCCTTGACCTTTGTCTTCTCATTTTCTCTGGGGCCCAGAAGCACTAAGGTTATATGACCACAGGGGCGTAGCACATAGTTGCGCTGCTAACTGAAGTGTCAGCAGTTCCAATCCACCAATTGCTCTGCAGGACCAAAATCAACAGCTTCTTCCTGTAACGATTCACAGCCTCAGAAACCTGACAGAAGGTTGCGATCAGTTGGAATTTACTTGCCAGCAGTGGATGTGGTTTAGTTTATTAATTTGTTATTACTGGTGGCCTCATGGAAAGGGAGTTTTGAATTGCCATGCAGAGGTGGGAAGTTAGGATCCACTAGTTGCTCCACAGGCGAAAGGTGAACAATCTTCTCTTGTGTGATTTGTAGCCTCTGAAAACTGGCAAGAAGTTCGCTGTGAGTCTGTTCTGACTGGACTGGAGTGAGTGACTGACCAATCTAATACAAAAGGTCTTGGACTGCTAGCTGGAGGAGTTCGATAAATATCTACAGTAAGCACTGGGCATGAAACGCCAAACTTTCCATTCTTAGTCATCTTACCAAGAAACTGTATACCCTTCAGCATGGGTGTCTGGCCACTAGGTTAAGTTGTATATAACCTTTTCAGAGATTTGGTGGAAAAGTAGAACTATTTTGGCAAACATGAAAACCAATAATATGATATAATTCCAACAGAAAGCCACAAAGAAAGTCCATACTTGAGTAACTGGCCCCAACCCAGGAAGTGTGATATAATATGCTCCCTTCCATTGAAAACTTTCTGTGGCTTCAGGGTGAGGTCGCTGAGAATGAAGAACAATAAACATACTGTGAAACTTAAAGCAGTCTGGCAACAAAAATATGGGCTGAAAGACCACAGAGTAGTATTTTTTTATGGGTAACTCTCAATTTTATCAAGATATAGTCAGGAAAATAGTATGTGTAGTTTTGTTATATGACTTAAATGCCAAGTTTTCATTTTGTTTCTACGTTAATATTAAGGCTTCTCATATTTCATCTCTGTTTATGTTTACATAAATTACATTTATATCAACTCCAGATTTACAGCATTTCAGAATAAACACTTGAATAATTCTTGTTAATATTTTCACAAGAGTTCAACTTTTGATTTTTAATGTTGCTCTGGGAAATAATACCTGCACATATAAATTTAATTCAACCACATTTCTCTACTGCTGCAATACACTTTTATCATGGATCCAATACATATTCTACATCAATTTAGAAGCTTCTATTTTCCTTCAATTTATAAAAGCCTAAAATTCTAGGAATTCTGAACTTAAAAAACTGCATGAGAAACTTTTTTTTTTCGTTATCATGCTCTATTCTAAGTGCTAAAAAGGGTATCAGGAATATTTTAAGCTTAAATGGATTAGGTGATTGAAATTCTGTAAATCAAAAAGGATGTAGCTGAAATCTGAAAAAGAAAGTGCTGAATCAATCTGCTTTCACTAGGAAAAAGGAAGGAGGCAGAAAGGTTAATTTTACATGATGCGGCATAATTTTAATTTAATGCTGTTTCATTCAGCATCTAAGAACATTGTTTGGGAATATTTCTTTGTCATATGTACAGAAGGGCTTTCCTTTTGTCCTTCAGGAAGCCTGGCAGCTGGGCTTGCACTTTGACCTCCAACCTTGCCTCAGCAAGAGGCTCATTGATATTCCCTGAAGCTTCTCTCAATGGAAGCAGATCATTAAAAAAGAAAACCCCCATCAGACGGGCTGGTGGTCCTCCCACTCCCACCCTCTGCTCCTGGCCCCCTACGTGGTGGCATGCAGGTCCAGTCAAGTCCAACAATTCCTAGGCCTTCATAAACTCACTATTTTTCATGTATATTTGATAGGTCCTTTCCCTCTTATTCAAAGTGGCTTTCACAGCCATGTTAGTGGGTGAGCGCCTTCTATTCTGGACTTACATTTGATTAATTTGTGGCATTCATGTGTCTAATTCTCTACACACAAAGGGAATGAACTGGCTTGGACTTTATCGACAAGCTATTTCTGCCAGGAAAGTTCAAACGCAGAGGAAAAGGCTGCGTCAGTGGCTATGTTTTCCAGCTTGGTGAAGGCAGCTTGAGGGTAAGACATGATAGAATAGCCTAGTTTAAAAAGCAAAACAAAACAGTAAACAACGTATGCTATCCTATTCCATGCTTCTGTTAAGGATGTTTAAAAACACATAAATACTTAAGAGTTACATTCCTTGTCACGCCTATGTGGATCTTCACAAGAGGGAGGGACAGAAAGGACTGAAGCTTTAGGGAGATCACACACACACACACACACACACACACACACACACACACACACACAGAAAAATCCCATTGCTGACTTCCCTTCAAATCTCATCAGTCAACTTTTGTCAACCATAGGGGAAGAGAAGACTATACATACTGTCTGTTAAAATATCACTTGAATTTCAAGTTTCTTGTCTTTTCCAGTTATGTCTGCAAAAGTGAAAAATTATTAAAGAATATTGACCAAATTTCTTCTTCTTATAATGCAATAAATTTTTCCAGCTATGTCCCTAAATGCAATTCTGTGTGATTCCCTTAATTCATCTTGGCTAATCCCAAGAATAATGATAGCAGGAGGGGAAAAAAATTGAGTGTCAGCAATAGTTTTCTCCTCACAGATTCCCTTCTTAAGTTCTCATTAATGTTTACTTTAAAAACACTGACAAAATTTCTACTCAAGGCTACTTGAACTTTCACAAAATGTTTAAACAACTTAAAAGTAGATATGGATTATTTAATGTAAACCGGATGAGAAGGAATTGCCATTTGTGCAGAACAACTTCGCATGTGTCCTTTAATAAAAAGCAGGACTCCAGTCATTCCATGAGGTCACCGACAGTCTGTGCAAAGGAATGTCCCCACAGACTAAATTCCACTTCCTAGCGGTATAGTCAAAGATGAAATAAATTTCTAAAATGCAAAGGAGAAAAATGTATGAGCTCTTTGAGAACATATGGGATCACCTATAAGGAGTAATAATGTAAAGAACGACCATGACTTCCACTTTTGCTCATTCTGCTGCTTTGGTAAAGTAGAGAGGGTCAGGCTACAACAATAGGCTCGAACATGGCAACAATTATGAGGACCATACAGGACTGTTGTACAAAGTCACTATGAGTCAGAATGAACTTACAGAACCTTACAACAAGCAGGTAGCAGTGTAAAGTACCAAAAAGCCTGGTTTCCACTTTTGGTGACTCCTTTGTGACTATGGACTACCACCATGTCAGAAGCACAATGTGTACGCACCTGTGACCCCAGCAAGTCAAACTGTATACTCTGAAAGGTGAGAAAGCACCATGCCAAGTGAAAGAAGTTGGAGTGTTGAGCCGGACAAGCACATCCAATCCTACGTTGGCCAGGCTGGGGCATATGAAACTGCAACCTACATTCTTCCAAGAAAGAGAGGGCAAAGGGCAATTGTGCCTAGCAGCATTCTTCCTTTTCTCATAATGGTAGCAGGGTCATTAACCTTAAGATACCAGCAAACAAAATTCCCAGAAGATCACAAAGGGTGAGTACACCTAGATGAAGCCAATGTGGAATAGTAAGGACACATTGGGAAATTAAAGCCGTATACAATTTGGAAAGAAAAAAAATGTTAGTATTTATATTCAAATTTATTAACACATATCTTACTGAATATATGCAAACATACTGAGGGGTAACAATTTAGCCATCCATCTTTCCATAAAGGTGAATTAATAAAGGAGGGGCAAATCAGGAAGGGGAATGAAGAAAGTCAAAGAAAAGTGGGAGTGAAGGATCCATGGAAAGCAGAGAAGTCAGAGAGACACCTGGACCAGGAGGAAGCCTGCAAAAGTGTCATGAAGGGGGCATGCAGAGACAGGGAGGTAAGGGAAAGGAATGGTGAAATCATGGGCCACAACAATAGTGTCACTAAAGTTATAAAATAAAGGGTAAATACCTAAAGAATAAAAGGGAAACCACAGAGCAGGCCTTAACTACCTCAATATACTTTCCATTGCTTGTCCTCAAGCCCAGATTAGAAATATACAGAAGTGCTTCTGAGCAAGGTAGCAAGTGTACTTCCTAGAGAGGGAAAACAAATAATCCTGGGAGGTAAAGAATCAAAGGTGCCAATGTAAACAAATCTTTGCTAGTTGTTTGAATTTTTTATGAAATCAGTTCCTTGAAAGACATTTCTTTAAAACGTGATAAAATAAAGTGTATCATATATATAAAATAATAGAACTCATCTGTTTGACAAAGTTATTTCAAGTTCTCTGTATTTTTACAAATCCATCTCAATTTCCAGATCCCGCAGCAGTGCATCTATGATGGGAATTGGCTCTGGCAGCGCTGCAAAAGGATAATGACAGGACAGCCAAAAGTATGACTTTTATGGGGGGGGGGAACTCTTCTAGTTTCTCTTACATGATTCCTTTTAAGCCTGCAGACCTAGAGCTTTCCCTGAGTGTATAATAAGCACATACATAACACACATAGTAGGAAGGAATGTGGATTTATTTCTCTTTCTTTCCTTCACTGTGCATATGTGAGCCTGGTGAAAATGAAATGTAGACAGAGCATGTCAACCCTTGTTTTTACGTAGCATATCAACCCAACAGTTACGTCAAGGCAGGCATAACAACACTCAAAGTGAGCCTCATATGAACAGAGTCCCTACTGCTAACAACAAAAAAAGAAAATCAAGTCAACTTAAACAGAAGTGGGATTTCTTCTCTTTTCTTTTTTTTCCATTTTTCTTCTTTTTGAAAATAATTCTTCTATAAAATACACTTGATAACTATAAAGAAATGAGCATGAAGAGAACAACGTAGTCACAGTATTGAACACTCCTGGACACACAGAAATGTGCCATCCCAACCTGAGCTGTTGGACCAAAGACAACTTCCCCTCCCATTCTCGCCCGATGCTTGATGGAGGAAGTTCAGAACTCTTTGTGAATCTCCACACTCCTCTCTCCAGGCTTCAAGACCTAGGCATGGACATTAGACATATGATCATAGGTGACATGCTTGCTTCCTACCAAGTGAAATCATTGGGAAAAAGAAGAAGTGGGCCTCCAAAGTTTTCTGTATTGGAAGTGGAACCTCAACTATAGTCTCGCTGGTGACTTTCCCAGCCTCCAGGAAGAGTTTCAAGATGCTTGGTACCAACTTAAAAAAAAAAGGCTGTATTTCAAGACACTTATACATTGTGAAGTCATGTGCACTGCTGTTGAAAGTAAAAAGCATGATATTTATTAATAGGAAAGTCCCATTTTATGAAAAGAAAAAAGTTAGAGGAAACAAGCTATTACAAGACAACAGAAAATTTTACTCCCTATCAAATATTTATAAACTTATATTTTAAGTTAAAATATTAAAAGGTTCATCATTGAAGGGAAATCACAGGTCAGAATTACCTAGATTATTTCCCTAACTCCTGAAACACAACATAGCACATCCAATATCTATGGAAATAATGATCAGATCTGGTCAACACCAAACTCCTAAAGAAGAGAGCTACCTCCTAATATTAAAAGAAACCTTCCACATTGTGAAAGGCAAGAACCATACATGAAGGGCCTCTAATTTCTAGTAATTACCCTGGTACCTAAAAGTCAGTAATTAGGTAGAGAACTGTGCCCTCGACTGGCCTTTAGTTTGTTCCAAGCCCATTGTGTGTAATTAGCCTTGATTAATATCCCACATTTCACATCAACAGAAAGAGTGAATCCAAATGATCCCCATATTCTGCTCCCTCAGAAAACCTCACTGTGCAAATTCCGTGCCTTTATCAAGAGAACATGTGAAGTAAATGGGATCAAATGATGCCTTGGCACCCACCTTGGTCTAACTATTCAGAGAGAAGCAGCAATGCCTTCCATGTAATCATCTTAATCCCTTTTATCAACTAATTAATACACAGAGAAAGCTTTTACTTGCATGTGAGCAATTATAGCAAGTTTCTGGTCGGTGTCCAAATGGATTCACAATATAATTCATGAACAGTGAGGCTCTGAGAAAGACAGCTTCTAAAGATGACTTTTCAAAATGGAAAAAAAAAGGTTTTGACAGGACAGGAATTAAAGGATTCTGTCAATAGTTGGAAGGCAGGAAAGAAAAAACAAATGGCAGATTATTAAAAAAAAAATAATTCCATTTCAGAATACTATTTTGCATCTGACTTGCTTAAACAGGTCCAGCTGTATGAGCAAAACAAGAGCTGACAGAGAGCACCGGGCTTTGATTCTCTATCCTTATACAGCTGAAATGCCACACAGTTACTTACAAGAGGCTTGAAGACAAAGGAAACTGATCCCATTAAATAACTGGCTTCTACGAAAAAACAAACCAAAATAAACTGACTCTGGCACAGGCTTCTGAGAGCCAACTAAGATGTGAGCTCAGCGACTATTCATTCCCCTCTGGGGGGTACCTGTTGCACTCACTTTCTCAAAAAACAGGAGACAGAGACTCAGCATTTGCAGCTGCCTAAGAGCTAATCCAAGAATTGAGAGCATGGCCTGGAAGAGGCTGGGGGAGCCGCGAGGGAAAGAGTAAAGAGCTTCTCGAAGGGTTGCACAGAAGGACCCCGGGGCATCAGCACCTGCTGTGGGGCTTCTGCCCCTGTGTCTGCCTCAGCCAGAGTGGGAATTGCTCCAGCGTCTTGGGGAAGCTTGTAATCCAACATGGGGCAAAGGGCACAGGAACCTGGTGGCTCAGGCATTCAAGAAAAGGCTCTCAGCCATAAAGCACCATGTAGCAGTAACAAGCCCCGGGTGCACACCGTGAACTTTTCCTGCGCAGATGGCTAGCTGTCTGGGAAAAGCATTACCAAGCAAAGTCCAGTCAACAAGACCACCACGGACTCCAAGTTTCATGAAACAAAATGCTTTCCTCTTCAAGTTTCCCCACCTCCAAAACTCTGCTGAAGAGGCTATCGTGAATCCAAAAACGAAAAAAGAAAAAAAAAAAAACAAACCCCAAAAAAAACCTCTGCTGAAGCTGCTTAAAATTTGTCAAAGATAGTATTTTTTTTTTAAAGACTAAAATGTTAATCCCATAGGTTTGGGCTCTGTGAATTAAATACTTTACTGTGCCACCCTGGGAACCAGACGGCATCCTCCTGGCTACAAGGCTAAAGAATGAGCAATCACCAGCCCGTGGAATTTTCATGATCCAATTTCCCCACCTTCCCGTCGCATACCCACTGGCAGGCACCAAAGGGCTGTCACTCTGATGAGAGAAAACAAAGCTCTGCACTTTGTTACGAAACAGGTTTCTCCCTTCCCATAGAGACATTCCTTTACGGCTAGGTCATGTAAAACAGCAAAACGCTCAATGAGCACACTTGGTCCTGTTCCCTGTAGGTGACTATGCCCTTCAAATTGACCTTAGACACAGGGAGAAGTAGGAGGGAGTCACGACCATTCTCCGATTTCTAAGTACAAGGTTGCCAACAGCAGTTACTGCAAAACAGTCTACTGTTAACAACAAAAAGAAATTGAAAACAGCCCTGTGCAGAGTACAGTCAGTCATACAGGTGTGGGCCATGGTCTGAAGGGGCAAAGTAAAGTGCTTCTAGGGTCGATTGTTGAGCTAAATTGACTAAAAGAGAAAGACTGGCAGAGAAGGTGATTTTAGTTGCTGTTGCACAAGAGGAACCTGCTTTTCTCATCTAGCAAGAGCACCCCCTGCTGGCCACAACGCTGAACTCCGCCTCTTGGTCCAGCTTCAGAAAGTCTCCTCTCTGGATAAACCCCGGGAAAGGGAAAGGGGCAAAGAGTTCTGAGGCTGTAAGTCCCTTGTAAAGCACACAATGGGAGCAAAAGGTCTGTCAAAACGCAGACACAGCCCAAAGCCACAATCTTTGTCCAGTCACGGTTTTCTGCAGTCAGATAAATTCCAAGCAGGCAGAAAAGAATGAATAAAAACTTGACTGCTGTTTTGCATTTGAGAAGTTTAGAAAGTTGAGAATTGTGAGCGGACATAAATGGGGACCTGGCATAAAAAGATTCTTAAGTCAGTCATCAATACAATGCTTGATCACTGGACAGAACCTTGTACATCATTTGAAAATAGGAGTTTATTACGGTATTCTTAACTATATAAACCCTATTTCATTATTTAAATCCTAACAAGAACAGAATTAAACATGAGAGTAGAATATATTCCAACAAAATATCAAGCTAAAATAAGTTTCACACCTCATAGTTTCTTTTTTATATCACAAAGATATTTTCAGGTAGCTTTTAATATTTTTTTCCATTCCCCTTCCTTTTCACCTAATTCTTTCTCCTCCCGTTTGGGGTTGAGTTCTTACAAAATCACACTGATGTTTTGTAATATCAGCCACATTCCCTATTACGATTCCCTTAAATCACGGCATTCAGTGTCTCGAGCAGAAAATCCTAAGCAACACAGGTTGGTGTGTAAGTTCATTCCCACCATCATCAATTGGAGACGCTTACTTAAGGAAAAATGGCCAAGACGTTCAATTAGACTCCATCCATGAAGTTAACCAAAAAGAAATCAGGCTGTGGAGCCTGGGCAAATCACTCTCGTGCTGGCAGTAATGCCCTCCTGGAGAGCATTAGCTGGCATTATCTGCCCCTAGCCTCAGTTAGTTCACCAGTTCAGGCTGGACTTGGCTTCTTCCTGGGACCTCAATCTCATGTCTGTTCCCAGCTCTCAACATCAAACACAAGGGACAGAGAAGACAGGGCATCTAGGCGTGATCAGAGAAATATAATGGGCAAAACAAACATGCTTCCTCTCTTTTGGGTCATTTGGTCTGGTTTTTATTTTCTGGTTTACATATGATCCTGGGGGGTGGGTATCAGCCCCAAGGACAAATGCTCCATTTGTTAAGTTTACAAAGAATTTCCCAAAGCTGGAAAATTCTCAGTGCTTGTTCTTTACAGGTTCACGTGGGCCAAAAAGGTGAGGTTCTTTTTTTTGCAATGAAAAGACTGTCCAGATAAACAGGGGTTCACAGGCATGGCTGTATTTATTTGTTCAATAAACATTTCTGGAATGTTAGTCTTTATCAAAATATCCTATGTGGGTAGCATATAACATAATATAACAGTGACTTCTATTCAACCGCTGCATTTTTTTTCCCTCTTCTTTTCTGTCCTGTACTTAAGAGATGTCTATCCGGGAATAATATGATTATTTGGATTTCCATGCTGTGGTTTAGTAAGCACAACCTTTACCTATCAAAAGAACTGCAAGCGAGTATGTGGGTCTATTTTTATTTATAAGAGTGAGGAGAGCAGAACTGTTTTAGAATGCACAAAATCAATCTGCACCGGTTTGGGGAATAAGCACTGCTGACGAGGGCTTCTGCTTTGAATAGAGCTGTCAAGACAATCACAATCTGTTTGGCCCAATGGCCGTGGGAGGCAAAAGGTTTCATAATCAAAAAGTGAGAAGGTTTTATTCTTTAGCACTTGCTAGCAGGAACCTCCTAATTCTTGAGTGATTTTAGCTTTTCAGTCATACCCTGAAGCACCCAAATGCATATCTATGCTTACACTCAAACACACATAGATTATATGTGCAAAATAATTTACATGAGAAAAATGGACTCTTGGGTAAGTTGGGTTTTTAAAAAAGATTTCTTCTAGTTATTTTATTTCCAGTGGTGGACAAATATGATAACGATGAACTGGCCTTCCTATTGAACTTAAACGCAATCAGACTTTCTTTCATATAGTCAGAGGAAAGAGTTGCTCAAAAGAATTCTAACTTGAGGGTATTTACTCATAGTCTCAAACATGACTAACTAGTGAGCAACATGTGAGCAAAAAGAATCATCTTTTATAAATTCTTTCGGGATACTTGGTGTTTTTGTCATGTTGGAGTATTGAGACAATCCAAAAAGACCACTCCCATGCCCAGAAGAGAAAAAAAATCAATAAATGAGTTCTGACTGCTACCAAACCTCCTCAGATTTAACTCAATATGCCATTAATATGAAAAGAATTTGACAGTTTACATAAGGGATGTGACCTGGTGCCAACAACCTCTGGCTTCTCCATTCTCCAGATGGTAGAAGATTAGTAGGCTGCTTTTATTCTCATAAGAAGATTTTTTTCCCCCCATGGAAAAACTATAAAGGCCAATTCTGTTCCAAACTTCAAGTCTCCTTCACAAATGTCTACTCAATTCTGGGCCTTAACTAATGCCTATTAAAAGGAGCCCTTGGGCTTGAAGCTGTGGAAGGGAAAAAAAAAAGACTAAGGCAAACTTAACTCTAATGCCTGCCTTTAAAAGATCTATTGACAGAAGCAGTGGGGAGAGTTTGAACTAATGTTAACTTAAAGAAAAAGGCTGGTGAGATTCAATTGTGGATGTGAATGCTTGCTTGAGTTTGATCTTGACGGGGCTTAAGATAAGGGAGATAAAAACCTAAGCCTACTTACATATTAAAAAATGCAGTTGTGCTAAATTCACTACATACTACTGTTCTCAATTTGATTTATGCCCATCATCACCAAAGACTTTGAAGGACATCCCTGTCTAGTACGGTAAAAAGCCACAGCAGAGGGCACTTGCTCTGCTTTGCTAATTCGCACATGAAAAACCATTCTCTGGAAATGCATGACGTTCTTCCGCATTAATTCTTCAAATGTAACAAAGAATAAAAACAGAATTATTCTTTGGTCCTGGTCTAGAGGTATAACCATAACAAGTAGTTCACCAAAAAGATCCAAGAGGTAAGAAACTGCCCTTAATCTGTATTGAATTTTTCCCCCTAGAGGAGAAAAAAAGTACATTTAGAATAACTGGGGAAATAACTATGTTTTACAAAGAGTTATCCTAATATGAAGTGTAAGAAAAGTTAGCTGCACTCAAAATCAAGAATGCTAGAGGCTTCTCCACAGTGTTTGGGTTTTCTGAGTCACTAGGACATATGACAAGGAGCTCTGGTAGCTAAGTGATTATCTGTCTGTTAACCAAAAGGTTGCTGGTTCAAACCCACCAGCGGCTCCATGAGAGAAACCTATGGCAGTTGGCTTCCAAAAAGATTTACAATCTTGGAAATGTTATGGGCAGTTTTACTTTGTCCTACAGGAATGCTATGAAGTCAGAATTAACTGCAATGTGTTTGGAGCATGCCTTGGAAATACTGTGTATCAGTCCAGTGTCAGACCACTACAATAAAGCAAGTATCGCCAAAAAAAAAAGGTGAGTCACACTTTTTAAAAAAAATTTCCAAGTACATAAAAAGGCTGTAGTTATACTATACTGCAATCTATTAAGTGTATAACAGCATTGCGAAAAGTTTGAAATATTGTGAAAATTACCAAAATGGGATTTAAAGACATTAAGTGAGCTCATGCTGTTGAAAAAGTAGTGCCAACAGACTTGCTCAATGTTGGGTCTGAGAAACCTTCAGTTTGTAAAAAGACAGTATCTGTGAAACACAACGAAGTGAAGCGTATTTATGCAAGGCATGCCTATAACTATCTATCCCAGAGGAGAAAACTAAATTTTCACAGGCAAAAGCTATTTTTCAGAATTCTAAAATTGAGACAATTAAGAGACTTATTTTTAAGCCTATTAGTTTATTAAATATAGCAGAGGTACTTCCTCTGCAGTGTTTCATACTTCTATGAACACTTTCGCAAACTAGTGAAAATGTGATAGATTTTTCTTTATTCTAGCCAAGTTAGTAATGCCAAGTGAGGCTAGAAATGTGTAACATAATCTATTATAGAGCTACTATGTATAAAGAAAACAGCAATGTAATGCATAGCCCCTACTCTCAAAGAAGCTCTGGTGGCCCAACAGGAAAATAGTTACACTGCCAACTGAAAGGCAGAAAATTCAAGTCTACCAATGGCTCTGAGGAAAAAAGATGGACAGCCTCTGAAAACACACTTGGAGGCTTAGCTATGAGTCGTTTCTGACTTGATGGCGCATAACAACAATGAAAAGCCCAAGGCAGGAAGCTCTGGTGGCACAGTCCATAGCCAGCTGTACTCTTAACCCAAGGGCCAGCACATCTCTGGCAGTCAGAAATCACCAGCAGCCCCAAAGAAGAAAAATGGGCAATCTCCTTCCATGGATTTATGGCCTCAAAAACCCAATGGAAAGTTGCTTTGAACTGGAGCCAACTTGACAGCAAAGAGTGGGAGAGGGATTATGTGTGTCTGTGTGTCCCTCAAAGGCTAGAAATGAGATAAAAAAAGAAATAAAATATTTAGTAAAATTTCAGGATATTAGGGAAGAAAGGTATCAAAAAGAAAAAAAAAACACACAGGATTTAGGAATCCATCTATTTAGCTTGACCTACTTCTGCCAGTTTCCAAAATCATTTAGTTAAGAGAACATCAGCATTTGCCCATAGCAAATATACTTAGAGGGCCCAGAAATAAAAAATTTCATGGAAGTCTCAAAGGCAAGGGGGAAAAAAAAAGAGGAAAGGAACACATTTATTTAATTTCTTTTCTGCCTCTTTTCCTACTGGAGGAAATGCTGGGAAAACAGTAAAGGAAACAAGCCATGTTAAGCATTCAGTCACTCAAGGATGCCAGGAGTAATGACAGCCAAGAATCTACCTGAGTTATGTGTCCAGTTCTCAAAATACATTGGGACATGGGAACAATGCATTATTTTAATGGTTATTTTCTAGTTTTCTATGCTTGTTGTAATTTCTAAGTCTTCTAATTTTCTAAAAGAAACATCCATTCCCATTATCACTGCCATATTCTCTTTAATTGAAAAGTTGATCCCAGTAACAGCGCAATCCCATCAATCCACTAACAGGTACCATCAGGGCAATCAGATAAGAAGTTTAGGAAATGGCTTAAGGAAATGAGCTAATAACATGACTGTGCACAAGCAGATTAGCTGATTACTACAAAGAATGCGATTAGGGGGCACTATGTTTTCAAGTGATCATTTTTCCAGTCTGTTTCAGAAAGGTTACTCTGTAGCCCTATTTATAAAATCCATCTTGACTCATGCCACATAAAAAAGGAATTAAATACAACAACCCTAGAATGACATTCACATTTCTTTGCCTTGTAATGTCCTGCTTCCAACTGTTTGGTTGCTGTGTGTACTGTCAAGTAGGAACCAACCTACCATGGTGGAAGCTCCAGTGAGTTTTCAGAAGCAGCTAACAGCACAAGAGGAGACCATCCATCTTTTTCTCACAGAGCAGCTGGTGGAGAGACCTCTTCAAAGTACTGAAAAGCAATGATGTCAGTCTGGAAGACTAAGGTGCACTTGTCATTGGCCATGGTCTTTGCAATTACTTCCTATGCATCATTGAGCTGAACAATGACTAGGGAGGATAGAAGGAGAATTGATACCTTTGAGTTGTGGTGCTGGAGAAGAGTATTGAATATACCATGGACTGTTAAGAGAACAAACAGGTTTAACCCTCCCCAAGGAGGGATCAGACCTTGGAGAGGGATGTCATGCTTGGGAGGGTGGAGGGATAGTGCTGGAGAGGAAGACCCTCTATGAGATGGATTGACTTAGTGACTGGAGTTATGGGGATAGGTGTGTCAGAGACAATAAGCTTGGCCCCACATAGAGCAGGTTTAGAGCTGTTGTACATAGGGTTGCTATGAGTCGCAGGTGACTCGACGGCACATAACAACCACCACCACCACCTTTGGGTTGCCAGGGCAACTCCTTGCTACTAGGACACCAGAGCTCTAAGTCCAAGAGACGAAGTCTAATTATATCTAATTAATTAGATATTTCCCTAATCCTAAATTTACCCATAAAAATAACAGCTGTATATATTATTTCATCAGTTAAAACCCTATTTATCCAACAAACTTGAGAAGACTAGTGTGAGAGGAAAATAATGCAAGTGGTTGTTCATAAAAATTTCCAGAAATTAAAACTCCCAAATTGTTTCGTTCACAAGCATGGAGGAAAACATTCAGAAAAGCCTGCCTGGTTATGTGCTACCTCAAAATATTACCCTCCTACCTCAGGACAACTATTTCTTAAGAATGAGGTAAGATGTGATGGAACTCTTTTTTCTAGTGCACACTCTGATAATTAAATTATGCAAGCGCATGTTCACCCCTCCCTCCATAAAGGTTAACATTCCAAGGTTATCTCGTGCCCACAACAAGGAGCTCTCTGTTCCAGCCTGCCCACATATCTTAATTCTCACCAGAGAATGTTCTCCAAGTTGTTGTTCTGTGTAGTCGAGTCAGAATCAACCCATAACTGACTCTCTAGCAGGTTGTCAGGGGCAGGAAACTACACAGGAGGAAATGTCCATCTTCTCTCCCAAAGCAGCTGGTGGATTCGATCCATATGCCGTTAGATTGGCACTGCAGCTCCTTGCCCACCAGAGCTCCCTATCTCAGCTTTCACCTATCACTCTCTTCAGATAATAATGTTCTCCCAATTCTAAGTATATATATTTCACTCTTGGTTCAAAACAAGCTCCTGGCCAATGGCACTGGTTCTTCACCCTTGGCTGGCAGCAGATCAGATTGTGAAATGTAAATCAGAATACTTTTCACCTGCAAAATGTGTAACAGAAATGCCAATATAAATTTCCTCAGGCCCTGAGGGGGTTTTCACAGGCACTCTGGCCACCTGGTCACTCTGAAACAAGTCAATTGTGAGCGTAAACCTCCAAACTTGCTTGAGAAAGGAGCCTGGGAAACCGGGAAGCCTGCCATTCCCAGATGAAGTCAGTTTCTCGACTGGGCTGTTGTGTCTATGAACAACATTTCATAGTTTCTCTGAAAATCTAAATATCAGATAACTACAGAAGACCAAAAAAAGAGAAGAGTTCTGTGCCCTTTTTGGCAACAGAAAACTCAGGGAGGGTTCGGCGATAAGAGTTAGATTCAAAGGGCACGCTGGAATCGGGGGAAATTTTAGGAAGCCCCACTCCAGCTGGATTACATCCAAGGCCCACTTATCTGAGAGAGAATTAGACCAAATGTCAAGAGGAAAGAATGGACAGGCTTACCCCTTCATGTTTCAGGAAGAGCTAGTCTTAGTGTTTTGCTGACATTTTAAGTAGAAAAGGGTCTTATTGTAAACTCTGGACCCCCAGAAGAGCTGCTCCTGGAGAACTCTGAAAGGAGAGATTAGTTGAGGGAGCGTCAGCATCGGATTCCACCCTTCAATCACGTTAGACACAGAGCTTTAGCCACTTTTTTGCTTAAAGTCATGCATGTGGTCAAAAGTTTAATTATATCACCGGCTGCATCAGCAAACATATTGTCTGCCATCCACAGGAGGGATAAAACCTTTTTGGGAGTGCTGGGGTTCAGACGTCGCAAAGGAAGGCGTCCCAAAACCTTGGGTTACGCCTGACAGTCGCTATTTTGCCCCCTTAACTGATCAAAGAACGTGGCCTGCATCCTGATAAACCTAGAAAGACTATAAAAGGGTTTTAGTTAAATTTTACATTTTTGGTGAGACTCCTGCCTCTTTCTCTCCAAACAGCCAAGTTTTTAATGGATGGCGTCTAAAAAACAATAAACTTGCACCTCCGGCATAAAGGACTAGTTCTTTGCCAGCCACTCTTTCCTTCCTTCAGTCAAGGAGATTTAGCAAATGCTTAGGTGTTGAGAGGGTGCAGAAGAGTGCCCCTCCTAAAGGCATTTGCAAATCTAAGCCAGGCAAAACACGACGCAATTAAGCTGGTTATGAGTCAATCAAGCTGATTATGCATGTAGACCCAGCCAATATCCATGAAGTCTGAGGTAACCTCAAGTTCCTAACTACAGGTTGAGAATTGTTGACTGTAATCACTTTCTGGTTGTGGATTTAAGGGGTGCGAGGCAGAGGAGCTGCACAGAAACTAAGGTGGAGCCAGAGGGGGATCAAAACCAGCTGCCAGTTTAATGAGTAAAGTGAGGGGAGGGCAAGTGAGAAACTATTCCAGACGTTTTCTCCAGCGAACTTCAAGTATAAATGTGACTAATCTAAAACCTGTGAAAGAGGTCAAACTCACAAGAAAATCCAACAATATATGGCATAAGCCTGACTAATCGGTGAGGAACAATCTCTATGATCACTTACCATTAAGAGAACACCAGTCAAGCTAAGACCAATGAACAGAATCTTATTTTCATCCCGCTACTTACATGCACTCATACATATATGTATATGCTGGGGAGAACTCTTTTTTCAGTCAAAGGGTATAGCAGCACGCTGGTCACAAAAGCCTGCAGTGTATGTATGTATGCATGCAATAATTCATGTGTTGGTTGCCACTGAGTTAACTCCTACTCAAAACGACACAATGTACAACAGATGGAAAGAAACCTTGTCCAATCCTGCAGCATTCTAACACTTCCTGCAATACTCGAGCCCACTGTCGCAGTCATTGCATCAAATGATCTCAGTGGGGGTCATCCTCTCCTTTGCTGACCCTCCAATCTTCCAATCATGATGTCCTTTTGCAAGGACTAGCTCCTCCTAGTAACATGCTAAAGTATGGAAGACAGCTTCACCATCTTAACCTCTAAAGAACAGTGTGACAGCACTTCTTTCAAGACAATTTGTTTATTCTTCTGGCAGTCTGTAGGAAATACACTGTGAGATACAGAATATACACACACCACACACACACACACACACACACACACACACACACATACATACATATGCATATGTTGTGGTGGTGGTGTAGAGTTGGAACCGACCCATAGCTAACCCTCCAGCAGGTTTTCAGAGACAGTTAATCACATGGGAGGGGACTGCCATCCTTGTCCTGTGGAGCAGCTGGTGGCCTTGAACCACATGTTCTCAATATTGTCATGCAGCTTCTTGTCACTAGACCAACAGAAATCAATCTCTCTCTCTCTCTATATATATATATACACACACACACACATATATATATATACATACATACATACATACATATATATAGTATTTATAGTGTTCCTTAGTATTAAGGAACTGTACCGCTAATGCAAAGGTACACAGCTCGAATCCACCAGCTGCTCTACAGGAGAAAGATAGGCAATCTCTTCCTATGTGATTGAGTGCTTCTGAAAACCTGCAAGAGGGTCAACTATGGGTTGGGTCTGACTAGAAAGCACACCATTTATATCCAGAAATATAACTTTTAAGTAGGGAATAGTATACACCCTAATAAAGCTTGGTAGTCATGTAAATCACAATGATGCTGTAATTACCTCCCCTTCAAAAAACAAAACTAAACAAAAAAACCTTTGTGTGTGTTTAGTTGAAACTCGACATAACCTCCCTATTGTTTCCAACAACACTATAAGTTTTAATATCTTATCTTTTGACTATGTGTGGTCATCGTAGTGCAAAAAGCTTACATTATTTTGACAAAGAAGAAAGTATGGATTTAAGCAACAAAGCTGGACTGAACTGTGGCTCCTCTATTCTCCTGGGGCAAGATAACATTACCATGCTACCAACGGCTCTGAGGAAGCATTAGATAAAATGTATACAGAAAGCACTAGATAAAATGTATACAAAATGCCTAACTTAAAGTATGTCTTATTTTTAGGTGTCTATCATAAGAATTGCTATAACTGTCCAAGATTAAACAGCTAACAGCTGGGCTAGCATTCCAACTCCACACCATGGCATAAAGCAAAGATTTCTGTCTCTGAAATCTGTGCATTATGCCACAGTGTTTCTCTTTAAACGCAAGGCCTGCAAAACAGGAAAAGGAATTCAAGAATCCTCCTGTGTGATTGATACAAGCTTTAAAATGAAAAACAAAGTCCAGCTTCAAGTAAATCATTCTATGCAAAATAGAAAACTACAAACCAACACCTCACTTTTTGACATAGGTAGGTTGTTACAGAAAAATTGGTATTACATGACACAGATGATGAATTCAGACCATTTTCAACTCACAAACCAGAGGATGACTATATCACTACAAAACTGCCAATCACAGAGAATCATGGCCCAGCCAAGTTTACACATAACTTTAATCATCATAGTCAATGTTACTCTCCCCTTCGACCTCATCATTCCTGCCAGGCATACAAGTACAAGTAATGAATGTACAAGTGTGTGAAATATTAAGAGAGCAGAAGTTTTATTATTGTCATTAATGCAAAGTGTCAGATGAGACAGCTGATAAGTGAGAAGACCGTGTATTATAAGTCCTTTTTTTGTTTGTTTGTTTCTTAGCAATAAAACTCAACAATGTGATGTGGTTACTTCAGTTCAAAGATCTACAGTGTGAATTCATTATTCAAATATTCTCCCTACCAAGGAGGTTGCCTCCTTGATTCACTTCCAGCAGAACTTTCATTATGCCCCCCCTTAATAGTAGCGAGCTGCACTTCTGACCTTTGCATCATTCAACAATTACATTTATTAGCCAATCAAACTCCCCTGTTGTTTACAATCTTCCAACTACATAAGAAAGTGGTAGAATGTTTAGTCAACTATGACTGTGAATATTTACAGTGAAAGTCTTTATCCATAAATCTCTTAAAGAGTTTACGGTGATCCACCTCATTTATTGGACTTTAAAAGGCTGATTTTATATGCTTCTGATGAGGACTCTAACAATAATTCAGACCCTCAGAAAGGTATATTAGTGGGCTACATAATCACACTTCTGAAGGTACTTGACAAGTCAATATAGCTACATACAAATTACAATTTAAATAGCTCTTTTCAGTTACCAACTGCCAGTGCAATTGAAGATGCTTAATACTGAAAGTTAAATCTCTGACAAGACCTCATGAACACTGTGAAGAATGTTCCAGTAAGAGACAATTCTGATAATATACTGAATTCTCTATCTGAATGCAAAAATTAAGGGCATTTGCATGAGAACAGGGTCTATATTTTAATAAAACTCATTTTCTCCTTCAATTTATAGCCTACTTGCAGGGATCTTCTCTCCTGATTATCTGAGCAGATGAGAAATTGAAGTGAGCAACTATGAAGTAAAAGGCAAAAAAATATCTATACCTGTTTCCAACTAACAAAAACAAACCACTAGACTACAAAACAGCAACACTATGTTCTACCACTCCTTTCACTCTACACACCCCAGAGTTAGGCTGCTCTGGTCAATTTTCTGTCCTCCAAATGATAGGAATCTCTGATCTTAAAACAGGGGTGTCCAAAAATGAATTTAGGGAATTTTGCGATCTTATAGCTGTGCCAGTATACTGGGAATGATTTCCATCATCATTTGTGCTTTGGAGTGAAACATAAAAAAAAAGGCTTGGAAGAAGAAATGTGTGTGTGTATGTGTGTGTGTGTGTGTGTACGTGCAAAATATATCATCCCAAGGTTCTAACAAAAATCTAAAGCTAATAGTCAGGCTGTGAGCTGCATAGCCAGTTAAGTCCGTAACTCAGTTCAAGCTCTTTCTTCCCCGGTATGCTCATCTGCCAAAATTCCATTTAAAACCTCTAGAAACATCCCACTTTTCACCTTGGAACAAACTAATGCAGGTTAAACGGTTTCATAGAAACCACACTGAAAAGGCCTTTAGAAATAATTTAGCCTACCTCTCTCCCCACTTGCTGAAGTTTCATTCCCCCTGTGACATGCTCCTGAGAGATTATTCATTATCCTGCTCCTTTACTCCTGAGACAGACATGAAGGAATAACAAAGAGCAACAGAGATATACTGTGCCTTTAGGGATGTTCACAGTGAAAAACAGTAAAAAATTCCACTAGTCTACAACACCTGGGCTGTCTGATCAAGCGGCAGGTCAGAATTATACTCAGTTCCAAAGAAGAGTGTTTAAAATGAGTTCCAAGGCCATCTATACCACTGACCAAGAACTGCTATAGCCTCCACTGCAGGCCCAAGGCTGAGATTGAATTTCCCCAGACAGTTCACCATGGCAGACAATAACAGTTGCCACATTCAAGTTTCATATGTTGTAACACCCTGTGATTCAGACTCAAGTTCCACTTGTCCAGCTGCCTGCCTGAGTGTGTAAATGGGACCAGGGAGTGGAGCCCAGGTCCCAAGTGAAACGAAAATAGATCTTTTTATATCTTAAGAGAAAAACCGCTTCTTGTCCCAGTGTCTCATGAGAAGCAAATTCCAACATCTTTTTAACATTATCATCACTGAATAGAGGATTCTGAATAGAGGTACATGTGAGTTCTCCATAGACCCTTGACTTTAATTGATGTGAATGCAAATAAGTAAAAGGTAAAGTTTTAGAAATCAATGGTAATGATGGCTGTACAACCTGAAAGTAATGAATGAAACAGAATTGCACATGTACAAAATATTGGGATATGCACAAATAGCAACTAAAAATAAAATAAAAGAATTTAAAATTTAAAAATAAAATAAAATCTAAGATAGCACCTCCAATTCTCTCTTTGTAAAAGGGGGGAAGGTAGCAGGAAAGAACTGCTTTCAGAATGGACTAAGACAGCAAAGCCCCTGGCCAACGGCATCCTTCTTCTAGATATATACATAGTTAAACACACATAAGTGAAGGCTGCATGTAAAAGATACACAAGATCTCTACAGATAAAGTGGTGGATACCGTAACAGAAAGGAACTCTGGTGTCACCATAGTTAAGTGCTCAACTACCAACCAAAAGGTCAGTGATTCAGACAAACCAGTTGTTCCACAGGAAAGATGGCAATTGGCTTCCATAAGCCTTGGGAACCCCACGGTGCAGTTCTAGTCTGTCCTATAATATAGCTATGAGTCAGAATCAACTTGACAGCAAGAAGTTTTCTTTTACGCTCTAAAAAAAACAGTATAATATTTCTAACAAGTCTGTTTTCATTTTTTAAACACCACATGAAATTTTATATATATATATATATATATATATATATATATATATATATATATATACACACACACACACACACACACATATGCGCTAAAGAATCCTCATAGTATCTGGCCTCATATATAATAAGGCCTTAAACACTGACGTTCTGAATAAATATATATAAACTGCCTGTATTTATGAATCTTTAATATATCCATATAGGACACTTGAGTCCATTTAGGACTAGGACTATATTTGTTGATTTTAGCACATACAAGACAGAATATTACACTCAGTAAGTTGCTCAATAAAGACCTGGAAAACAGAACGTGGATAGAAGGAGAGACTTGTAAATTATAGATAATTTTGCTAGTTTAGGGAGCTAAGCAAAAAAGTGTCTGGTGTTGTTCAAACTAGAAAATAATATTCCAGAAAGTTCTGCTGTAGGCACAAGAGCACAATATTTAAGAAACTAACAGTGATTCTGCATTATTATCCAGATGCTATATCTTTGAGCTAATGTTTAAATACTGCTTTCATTTATATCCAGCTCCTCAAAAGTAAATGATTAAGAATGAGACGAAACATAACTTCTACAGCAATTTATAAAAATCTTGTAAGAAAAAAAAAATAAAGATCTTACTCCTTTTTTTGTTTCTCCCCATTCTTCAGGCCAAATGATACCAATAAATACTGCATTCCATTTCGAGTAAGAGATGAATAGATTAGTTTTTCAAGGAAGCAGCTGTAAATAACTATAGTTACAGGATTCCTTATGGTTTGAAATGTTATAACCACAGGAGTCCTAAATTTCCCTGACCAAGAACTTTAATTCCCTCTTAAGGGAAACAATAGGCCATTGCCTAAAGTTCAAAAACAAGGTCAAATATATAAATTTATATATGTTACATATTTATATACTTTTTAGAGAATAAAGGATTGCAATTCTATAAAACTCAGATAAACAAAGATTCAAGGATCTCATAATTAGATGCTTACTGAAGAAAAGCGAGAGGAAGAGCTAATTTTCAATTTTTACCCTATGTCCTAAGAATGCTCTCCTTTCCCACCAAACATAGAGAATGGGAAAATAAAACAAAATATCCAAGCCTAAACCCAATTCTCTGCTGTAGAATCCATGCTGACCACCCCATAGGACAGTGCAAACCTGCCCCACAGACCATGATATTTATGGAAGCAGACTGACATGTTTTTCTCCTGCAAAGTGACTGGTGAGCTTGAAATGTTGAAATGCCGACCTTCTGACTAGCAGTCAAGCGCTTACCCACTTTGCCACCAAGGCTCCGTAGCAGCCTACTGTACCACGTGAAAATAAATTTAGCTACATTTAAAACAACTCAAAATTAAATAGGGATAATTTATTCAGAAAAAAAAAACCACAAAACTTGGTTAAGATTGAACTAATTATTCTGGGAATATTTTAAGAAAGGCAAAACTGAAACTACCATGGTTTAGTTGAATATTAATAAACTAAATGTTAAAAAAAAAATGAGTCGTGCATGTACTGTGTACCACGCATTGGTAAAGCAATAGGAATACGATGGGCAGGATTCCCCCACTTCAAATGTGAATTTGCTTCTCTGATGTATTTCCAGAAGGAGAGCTTAAACGGGAACATCTTCTGCTCGGTAAGAACTGAGAGCACTCCAGCGGACAACACGGGCCACAATGTGGCTGAAGAGCAGAGTCTACTCAAGAGTCTGTGATGGCTTGTCACCACTGCCACAGAAATGGTTCCTTTTCAACAAGTACTTCACTCTAAGATGATGCTGACCCAATCAAAACGGAGTATGTCTTTATTAGATGATTCTGGGATGAGACAAAAGTGTTCTCATTTAAACTCTTGTTTACTGGAAAAACATATGGGAGGCATGTTCACATTAGTGGATGGGGGAATTATACTCTTAATATTCCCACAGCTTCACTAATACCGATAAATAATACATCAGCCCCCAAAACAAAGCCAGCCATTGGCACGGAGTTGATTCAAATTCATGACTAAACCACCTCACGTGGTCCTCAAGGTTGTAAACATTTATGGAAGTAGACTGCCACATCTTTTTTTCCACAGAGCAGCTAGGAGGTTTGAATCATTGACTTTCTCGTTAGGAGTCAAGCTCATAACCATTGTGTCACAAATGCTCCCTCTTACATAACACATAACAATATTTTTATATTCAAATGATTAGTGTCTCATTAAGAAATCTTGAAAGATAGCTGAGGCAAAACAGCTGAGGTAGGTACAAGTCAGGTACAGGTGGGGTGGGTTCTCTGGCAATGACTGCCCTACACACTTAATCTAAACATTGAGCAGAGAGGAGGGACCATCTCCCAGTTCACTTTCCCAGAAGAAAGTCTGTTGTGAGTTTGGGCAGCTTTGATATCCACAGGGCTGCAAATCTCTAGGGAAAGACCACACACAAGCACTCCCAAAGGTTACAATTAGCTCTATGGAGATATGCCAGAGGTCCAGGCCGCTTTGAGAATATCAAGATCTTCCCCATCGGCCCAATTAGAATCCTGTTGGGGAGTCTCTAAAACAGAACTCTGTCCTTAAGAGATCACTGAATTGGCCGATAAGCAAGACCCTGCTTGAGTTATCCTCTAAAGTAACCTCAAGCTTTCAAGGTAATTGGAGTCCTGAGGTGATCTTGTTCACCTAAACCAGTGGTCTGTAAACACAGGGGTCAGGCTCACTGAAGATGAGCCCCTTTTTGATGTACTCATAGCAAGCTAGATAGAGATCCAGAATTGAGTACTGTCAGGAAAGGCAACTCAGCCAAGGCAGTTCAGGGGGACCAAGGCTCCATGTGTGAGGTTTACAGGCTCTAAATTTTCTATCTAAGCATTAGTAACTTTCACATAAAGTAATTAGGAATTTTTATGAAAAAAAAATTGTGTTTCTTACCACCTTCTGAATATTACCCCATCTCTCTTCTCTTTGTGTAAACCAACCATTACAGAATTTAATGGGTATAATTAATGTCTCTGATTTGTTTTTCTTCCTAACTGGCAGCATTTGTTAATGGTTACAAATAATGAACAACATGTTATCAATTTTCATAGCTACTCTTGCTTGCTAACTTGGAGATCTTATATGAATTTTTTTTAACTTCTCTGCTACTCTATTTCATTGTGTGTAAAAGGGGGAAACATATATATATATATATATTTGTATTGATGTATTGATGTATGCTCCGCTCTGGTGGCTTACTGGTAAGGAGTTACTCTGACAACCCAAAGGCAAGCAGTTCAAATCCACCAGCTAGCTGTTTCATGGGGAAAAGATGAGAAATCTTCTCTTGTGTGATTTACAGCTTCTGAAGACCCCTGTATGTTAGTTATTAGTTCCAACTCAGTGGCACCCAACAATAATAACTGTATATATGTGTATGTATATGCATATACATATGTGCATTGAATATATATATGTGTGTATACACACATACATACATACTTTCTTTCATTCTATGATTATTTATTGAGCACTTACCAAGTGCACACATTTTTTTTGGTTGGTGTTTGACATAACTGATGACAAATGCATCTTGGTAAGGTTTCCAAGATGTAGTTGATTTTGTTGTTGTTATATGCCATCAGGTCAATAGCAACTCATAGAAACTCTATGAACAATAGCTCTGAATCTTGCCCAATCTAGGGCCAATCTCACTGTCTCTGACATATCTGTTCCTACTGCCACAGTCCCTGTGTTAATCCATCTCATCCAGTCTTCCTCTCCTGCACTGACCCTCCACCTTTCCAAGCATGGTATCCTTCTCCAAGGACTGGTCCCTTCTGGCCACATGCCCAAAGTATATGAGACAGAGTTTCAAAATCTTAGCCCCCACGGAGCAACCTGGTTTCACCCTCTCCAGTACAGACATGTTTGTTCTCTTGGCAGTCTATGGTATGTTCAACACTGTTCTCCAGCACCACAACTCAAAGGCATTGATTTTTCTCCTGTCACGCTTAGTCACTGTCCAGCTCTCAGGTACATAGCAAGAAACCGAGAAGACCAAAGTTTGGATCAGGTGCACCTTACTGTGTAGAATGGTATCATGCTCCTTAGCACTCTGGAGAAGTCCCTGACAGTAGACTTTCCCAAAGCAACTCATGTTTTGATTTCCTGATTGCTGACTCACGATGTAGTAGGTAATCAACAAACATTTGTGAAATGAATAAATGAATGAACAAGGTGACTGCTGCTAGCATATCAAAAGCTCGACATAAAGTGTCTAAGAGCAAGCCTAACGCGTTGTAGGCATTTAATGACTGCAAAGCAGGAGCAGGGATGCAGTCATGGTAAGGAAGGTGGTCGGAGTGGTCAGAATGGTAGCAAGCTTTCTGTTTTAACAATGTAGGAAAAGAAGACCAAGCAGATAAAAAATATTCCCTGGTCAAGAGGAAAAGTTAACCACAGATATCAAGGGTACAGTAAAAATGGTAACTGTACACGGACAATCCCCACAGGTAACAAGTTACCTTTGAGAAAAACAGCCTATTTCTCTAGAGGAGACAGGCAAAAGCAAGGTAGGATTTGAAGAAAAGACTTGCCTATATTATCCATGGCAACAGTGGGTACATTTCACTGATGGTGCAGTAATACAAGTCTCATCTTCCACGCAGGTTCCATTCTTGACCAATGCATGTCACACACAGACAGTACCCATCTGTTTAGTAGTGGCTTGTCTATTAACACTGAACAGGTTCTAGTATAATGTCCAAATGGGCTAGGAAAGAAAGTCTGTCGATCTGTTTCCAAAAATCAGTCCATTAAAACCCAATGAATCACAGTGGTCTGAACCACGAGCCATGGAGATGGTACAAGATTGAACAGTATTTTTCCATTGTGCTTCCATGTGGTTACTAACAATATCAATTTCCTCATTTATAATAAGGCCTAAGCAGGCAACACACCAAACCCATTGTTGCCAACCCCATTCTAACTCATGGTGATTCTCTTTCAGGCTGCCAGACTATAATTTTAATGTGAGCAAACTGCCGATCTTTCTTCCTCAGAGAAATCGGAATATGCAAACTGCAAAGCCGTTTAGTTAGCGGTCGAACACTGGACCCATTACACCACCAGGACTCTAGAAGTACTACTGATAGGAAATACTAAGGTAACTTCTGTCATATGCAAAAGCCAGGAAGTCCTGATATCTCAGAAGTTGGTCCGTTCCTATTGCACTCCAACAAAGATGAAAAAGGGAGGTGACTATTAACTGGATTTTGTTGTTGTTGTTATTTCTATTAACATCAATAGACAGTTCAAGGTAAGGTAGAAGTTAGTTTTGGATTCTGGAAAGGTATATTTTTCCCAAAGAGAGGATGATAACTCAGCTAGCAGGTTAGGAGGCTGACAAATTATAAAGTTTTTCTGACTCAATAAATAAATAGGAAAATGTTGTAAATGACATCCCCCCTCTAACTTAAAAATAAAGAAGCTTGCATTGAAAGTCTTTAATAAACCAAACAATGGGTCCAGGCACTAGGTCCACTGGCCAAAACAGGTGAAAGTAACTATTAAAAAAATTAATCAGCGAATCCATTCAAACCCACCCTGTCTCCAAGTAAGGAGACATGAATTCTTTTTCGATGAGAGAAGTTGAGAAAGTGCCACAGCAGAAATTAGCCATGTTTCAGAACTGTGGTTAGAAGTTAAGTTACACAAGAACATCTGGATGGTGATAAATCAGTAGCAGTTTTTATATGGTATAAAATGCAATTACATTTGGGGGACAGTTTAGTTCACTGGTATGTTTAATGCTTTGAATAGCACAGTGAGTAAAACTGCTGAAATGAAAACTACTACGCAAAGGAGATCACTCAAAGAGAAAAATCAGACTGACATCAAAATCCTCATCAAACTAATGCTGCAGTGGGCACTTTTTCTTCCTTTTTTTTTTTTTAATACTGTGATTTCTCATGCCTCTGGCCTGAAAGTACTGTATTTACAATGTTTTTCTTGTGTTTTTTTTTGATTCTTCAAGCTGACTCAAATTCAGGTACTTTTGGTTTTTTCCCAATCATGCTCAATTAAGAACAGAGCCTGCCAAAATAAAACTCACTACATAAAAATCTGCAATTATGGGAGTAATTGCTCACAGTAATGGTTTTTAAGGGCATCTTGTACCTACCTAGAAATCAGGAAAAGTAAGCTGACCTTTCCTATAAGGAACTAAACAAAAGATTGTAAACAACACATCTCCAGCCCTAATGAGGGCTATTGAGCAAACAACTGAAATAGCAGACCTCATAAATTTGCCTTTAGAAAGAACAGCTAAAAGCAGGACTTTGAGGAAGAATACAGAACCACGAATAGAATGTAAAAACGGAGGACTGCTCCACCAATGAATCTAGACACAAGAGAGAATTCCCTTTGTAGGACTGTATTCCAGGCGTCCCTAGTGTTTTCCTTACTATTTTTATTACCCTCCTTCTCAAAATAAGTATTAACTAGCAATGTGTACATTTAAAATGCAGAGTGGTTAAAATGTGGTTTTCAATTTTATGATACAAGTCAATGGGGAAATAGCTCCAATGGCCTTTGCATTTATAAAATGCACCAATTTTGAAGAAGCACACATATTCTGTAAAGTGCAGCGTATCTGTTCAAATAGCAAAGCAAAAACACATTTTAAAAGACAAATTCAGATTAAAAATTGGAAAAAATTAGCCTTAAAGTCTCAGCTCTCATGTCTAACAATGTATTACTAAAGGAAACTGGAGGCGGGGGCAGGGGGTGTCTACATGCTGGAAAAAGGATTCTAAGAGTTAGCAACTGTCTTTCACATATGAGTAGGTATAATCTCACATGGAGGTAGAAGGATCAAGTAGATTCTTTCTTATGGAAACCTCTTAGACCTACTCGTCACTATAGACTTAACAGACACCAACTCTTCAAAAGATGGCATTTATTCTCACCTGAATGTTAGCAAAATATAGACAAACAGGAAAACAAGGCAAAGGCAAGAGAGTTTAATTTCCAAAATAAAAACCCGACAGTATCCAAGAGCCACTAAATGATTATCATGTATGAAACAGAAACTTGATAAAATGTTTAAGCAAATAATGCATTTCAATTCTTCTTCTCTTCCTTGTCTTCTATCTCTTTTAGATGAGAAATTAGGGAAATAGTAAAAGTGAAAGCATCTTGGCCTCAAAGAAACCTGAAAGTTATTTCAGGGCTCTCAGAAGACATCTTGACCTACTTGTATGCTGGGAAAAAAAAGGGGAAGAAAGTGGCAGAAATAATATGTCATTTTAAAGAATTATTAAAATCAAGAATTTACAATAGAAACTATATATAGATTTCTGTTAACTATCCAGAGAGTGTTCACTCTACACAACTAAGGCAGGGTCATTTTCTCCTTATCTTTGCTCCCTATGTTTTTAGAAAGAAATTCTTTTTTCTATTTTATTGTGATGTGAGTCAAAGCTACAAGACAAACTCATTTTTAATTAAGCAATGCATACATATTTTGATTGACTCCTATGCTTTGAAGATGTGATGACTGCTGTTTCTCCTCTCTCTTCTAGAATTGCCACCCCTAAATAATGACAGAAACAATCCAGGCCTTAGGAAATGCTAAGACCAAGCAAGGACTCACACTGTATGCTAAACAACTGGCATCAAGCTGCAAAGCACTATGCCCAAGAGAACATAATGAAAGCCAGAGCAGTTGGGAGGGCTAACCAATTTAACATATGGAAGGAGAAAGCTTAAAAACGCACAATGACCCTCTCTTGGCTCATTGCAGCCAGTCATTAAAAATATGGGTCAGCAAGAAATTACGTGGAGAGCCCAAAACACTATATGGGAAGAACGATCAAATTCTAGTCAATACTTTTTGGGTCTAAATTAGTCTTGTGAAACAATTAAATGTTATTTTTTATTTAAAAAAAAAAGAAGCAGACACAATGTTTTTGGGCTTAAAAGGCAAAATTAGAAGGCTCGTTCTAGTCACCCCAAATGAATCCTCATGTCTTGGAAGAGGATCTTCTCATATTTTTCTCTTCTTCAAGTGAAGCTCATCGTCTATTTATCCTGGCCTCTCTGCACTGACACTAATCTGCCTTGAAATTGGCTGATTCCGCTCAAGCCATGTTTACAGGGAAGCGAGTTTCATCAGGTCGTCCTTGTTCATAGAAAAGTTTATGCTCTATAGCAGAGAGATTATTAAAAACTACATATTACGTGCATATACTTTAAAATAACTCCACTTGGGGAAGATAACTGTATCATATCTGCATTCTGTTGCTTAGGTTGTAGAAAGCGGCCAGGTAGCACTGAATGAAAATTGTTTTGAAAGTATATTATCCTCCATAAGAAACATTTATCAACTGTTAACTGCCCAAGAGACAAAGGCTAAGGGGTAAAAATGTGTGAAATGGAATTGGGTGAGGGATGGAAAGAGAGCAAGGTAAGGTTCATTTAAATTATCAAGCTAAGCATTAACCACAAGGAGTGAAAAACAAATGTTTATGTTTTGCACAAACATCAATTACATCTAGTAATTTAGCTGATTCTTTTCACTGAACAGGTGCATTGGCTCCAGTGCAAAGTAAAAAGCAGGCACACCACTCTGGCTTCTATAACAGATACCAAGGGTCTTCAACTTATTTCTTAAAAATTCTCAGCATTCTCATCACTGCTATGTCCCTGTCAAGTAAATGGTCAAGTAAGAGTGGAATCACCCTAGAGACAGCCAAACTTGCCATTTCAAGAAGTTTCAAATTTGGGGTGAAAAGAACATACTCTCAGAAATTATACAGATACGCATTTAAGTGGAGAAAAATGTCAACTGAATTATGATGGTTGAAAAGGAGAAGCAGTACAAATGAATTTAGCCTATGAATAATCACAAATTCTAAATATAAACTGCAGTTTTTACTTTGTCATAGGGCAACCACAAAGCTATCTAAAGAACCAATTATTTATTTGAATTTATTTCACAAATCCTTTTGTTTTTCAGATTGTAAAAAGCCAAAAAAGCTGAAAGACCTAAAAACAAGTGTGTTGTTGTTGTGTACCATCAAGTCGAAACTGACCCACAGCTGACCCTCCCGTGGGTTTTCAGAGGCAGATAATCACATGAGAGGAGGTTAGCCATCTTTTTCCTGCAGAGTAGCTGGTGGATTTGAACTGTATGCCTTTGGGAGTGCTGCACAGCTTCTTACCAGTAGGCCACCAGGAGGAAGATAAAATAATGAATCAACCACATACATACACACACATTTTGGAGGTGATCTTGCTTAGTGAATAACATGCCAGGATGTTAATTATAATGTTGGCAATTCAAATCCACCAAGCACTCTGAAGGAAGAAAATGAACGGTTTCCTCTCATAAAAATTTAGTCTTAGAAACTTGATAGACGGTCAAGATTATCCAAAAATGACTAAAACAGTACATCAACAGAGAACTGCCAGATGTACAAGCTGGATTTAGAAAAGGCTGTGGTACTAGCGACATTCGAGCCAACATTTAATGGATTTTAGGTGGAAGCAGGAGAATGTCTATATGTTTTCGACTATGCAAAGACATTGCATTATATGGATCACAACAAACTGTGGCTAACCTTGAGAAGGATGGGAATCCCAGAACACTTGTTTCATATGAAACCTGTACTTGGACTAGGAAGCAGTCCTTAAGAACAGAGCTGAGAAACACTACATGATTCAAAATCAGATCATTGAGGAGGCTGGACTGTATGAGGAGGAATGTGGTATCAGGATTTGAGGAACACTCATCATCAACCTGCATTATACAGATGACACAACCCTACTCACTGAGACTGAGGAGGACCTAAGGCTTTTGCTACAGAAGGTCAAGGACTGCAGTCTTCAATATAAACTGAAGTTGAACATCAAGAAAACAAAGATTCTCACCACTGGGTAGTATCATGATAGATGGAGAAGAGACTGTTAACAATTTCACCTTGCTTGGTTCCACAATTAACACTCTTGGAGTCAAGAAATCAAAAGATTAATTGTATTGGGAAAGTCTGTTGTCAGGTACCTCTTTAGAGTACTGAAGGTCAACGATATCAGTCTAGAGACTAAGGTATGCCTGATGCAGGTATGGCCTTCTCAATTATTTACTATGCATTAGAGAGCTGGACAATAGCTAAGAATGACAGAAGAAGAATCAATGCCTTTAAGTGGTGGTGCTGGAGAAGAGTGAAGAACATACCATGGACTTCCAGGAGAAAAAACAGGTTTTCATCCTCGAGAGGGTGAAACCAACCTGCTCCTTGGAGTCAAAAATTTTGAAGCTTTGTTTCACATACTTTGGGCTTGTTGCCAGGAGGACCCAGTCCTTGGAAAAGGACACCATGCTTGGAAGGAGTGGAGGGACAGTGCAGGAGAGGAAGACCCTGGATGAGATTAACTGATTCAGTGACTGGGGTAATGGAAGTAGGTGTGTCTGAGACAATGTGATTGGCTTAGGATAGGGCCGGGTTCAGAGCTATTCTACATAGAGTCACTATGAGTTACAGGTAACTTGACTGCCCATAACAACAACAACAATATTAGTCTGAGTCAACTTGATGGCAGTATGTTTGGTTTGTATATGATATTGGAGATGGTAATCAAGAGTATATGGGTTCATCTTTTATACTTGGTTGTTTCTCCTACACAGCAAATATAACAATAGTAACATGTCAGCGAAAGAGAGGACAAACATCCAGGAGAAGGATTGATACAGTGACTGTAACAATGACCTTAAATATGGCAGAAATTGTGAGGCTGGGGTAAGGTTCTAATCTGTTGTTCACAAGGTCACTATGAATCATTGTCCACTTAACTGTAACAAACAACAGCAACAACAGGAATAAGCCCCTATTTTTTTTACAGAGGTTTTGGATTTCCATTCATTCATTGCCGCAATTTTCTCCCTGCCCACCCCTCCCCACCAGCTCGCTTCCCCCTCCGAAGAGAGGAAAAAAAAATTCCTTCATTAGTATACAATTCCCA
>NW_006399906.1:3180295-3210469 GCF_000299155.1 Elephantulus edwardii | reverse complement strand
ACCGAAGAAGACATTCAGATGGCCAACAAGCACATGAAGATATGTTCAAAGTCCCTAGCTCTAGGAAGAATAAGCCCTTTACCAAAGCACTTATGTTGTTGGATAAGAAAGTCAATGACAGATACCATTCTTTGATTTTAAGGTGTTTCTTATCTACAAACTAAATATTAACCATTACAAAGCCTAACCCAAACTGCAAAAGCCTACCAGAAACTACTATGTAGGCATGTAAATTGGTCATATTCTGCTGAAAAAGAATAGTAGCCAAACCATTAGTTCTTTAATTCCAACTAAAAAGCCCCATGTGAATTGAAGACCAAACTGTTATCAGACTTTAAGTTACCACCTATCAGTTGATCTCAGTAAAGAGAGGAAAGAGGAGGGTTCAGTAAATCACTCTATCATTAGCCAATGGTAGATCTTCTATATGTATCTCTCCTTTTTTTTATCAGCCTCATTGCATATAACTTCTTTGAGACATTTGTTTTTCTGGTATTTAAACAGCCTCTTTCTATGAAAATAAAGAGAGTTCTGGTGATGTAGTGTGCTACAAGTTGTCATGCTAACCCAAAGATCAGTGGTTCAAATCTTCCAATTTCTCCTTCCATAAAGATTTACAGCCTCCTACACTCAGTGGTCTTTTTAGTCACTTGCTATTCATCTGAGAGCTGGACAACGACTAAGAATAACAGAAGAATAACTGATGCCTTTGAACTGTGATGTTGGAGAAGAGTGCTGAAGATCTCATGGAAAACCAAAAGAGCAAAAGATATGTCTTGGACAAAGTACATCTAGATTGGTCATTGGAGGCAAAGATGATAAAGCTTTGTCTCACATACTTTGGGCATGTTGCTAGAAGAGGTTATTCCTTGGAGGGCCATCACACTTGGAAAGACGGAGGGTGGTGAAAGAGAGGAAGACCCTCAACCAGGTGGACTGACAGTGACTGCAGCAATTGGTCTGAGTATGACAGAGATAGTGAGGAAAGCACGCAATAGGACAGGGTTCAGACCGGTTAATCTTAGGGTCCTATGAGTCCTACTCAACTCAGTGGCACCCAACAAAAACAACAAAGTCAATGGAGGGAGTTCTGTTGGTATATAGGAAGTTGTGTAAGCAATCCAAAGGCCAAGCCTCTCTGACACTTTAAACTGTACAGCAATTTCAGGAGAATAAATATGGGCAGTTGCCTCTCCTGTAGCTCACAGTCTCAGAAATCCAACTGAGAGTCAGCTATAAGTTGTTTCCTACTCAGCGGCATGAATTTGTGTTTTCATGTTCTGAAACCCAATGGAAGGTCACGATGAGTCAAACAAATTGAAAGAAGTGGTTCAACTGCTTAGAATAAATTTTATGTTCAAATTGAGCCATTTTTTATTTAGTATTTCTAACAGTGTAAATGACTGAGGATTTTATACATTGAACACTAATGGCAGAAGACTAAAGAGGTAGTGGGATCACATTATATATAAAGAAACAAAAGCTAATAAAAAGACAGGAAAGAAAGTTCAAATAAATGCATGTCAGAAGAGATCATGAAATTTGCCCTGAAACAAAAAGTAACTAAAGTTAATGGGGGAAAAAAATTATGAAGTAAAGAGTTAAATGGAAAATTCAAAGGGCTGTTTGAGGAGACAAAAAAAAATGCAACAATGAAAGTTATGGAGTACTGGAGTTGGCCAGAACCCCAATTGCATTATTTCAACAAATGAATGAAACACTGGAAGCACTCACTTTTCTATACCCAGAAATTTGAAGACAGCTACTTGGCGAACTGATTGAATAGATCCATATTTGTGTCCACTCCAAAGAAAGATGATCAAATACAACATATAAATTAACAAATAGTATCATTAGACCATGCAAGAGAAGTTTTGCTGAAATAATGAAAAATATTACAGCCTTCAGTATTGATAGGGACTGAGAGAAATTCAAGCTACTCTCCGAAAAGGACATGGAAAAAGGATACCATTTCTGAGGTTAGATGGATCTTGACTAAAAGTAGATAATATTAGAGAGAAATTGCACTGTGTTTTATTGACTATGCAAAGCATTTGACTGTGTGGAGTGGGAACACACAGTTGTTCTTATGTGGACCTATGAGCAAAGCAAGTGGTTTAATAGAACACTGGATGGCTCAAAATCAAGAAAGGGGTCCATCAGGGATGTATTTTGTCTCCCTACCTTTTCAATCTGTATGCAGAACAGATCATCAGACACGCTGGGCTGTACGAGGAGGAATGTGGCATCAGGATTGGTGGAAGAGTCATCAACAACCTGCATTATGCAGATGACACAAACTGCTTGCTGAAACTGAGGAGGACCTGAAGTGCTTGCTGCAGAAGGTCAAGGACTGCAGTCTTCAATATGTGTTGAAGCTCAACATCAAGAAAACAAAGATTCTCACCACTGGGCCAATTGGCAGCATCAGTACAGGTGGTGAAAGATTGAGACAGTTAACAGTTTTAGTTTACTTGGCTCCACAGTCAACATTCTTGGTACCAGCATCCAGGAAATCAGGAGATGAATTGCACTGGGAAAGTCAGCTATGAGGGAATTCTCAAGAAAAGCAATGATGTCAGGCTGGAGACTAAGGTGCACCTGATCCAGGCTATAGTCTTTGCAATCACGTGCTATGCATCAGAGAGTTGGGCAGTGAATAAGGACGATAGAAGGAGAATTGATGCCTTTGAGCTGTGGTCCTGGAGAACAGTGTTGAATATACCATGGACTGCTAGGAGAACAAACAGGTTTGTCCTGGAGAGGGTGAAGCCAGAATGTTCCTTGGAGTCAAGAATTAAGCTTCGTCTGACATAGTTTGGCCATGTTGCAAGGAGGGACTGGTCCTTGGAGAGGGACATTATGTTTGGGAGAGTGGAGGGACAGCACAGGAGAGGAAGACTTTTGATGAGATGGATCGATTCTGTGAGTGGAGTAGTGGGAATGAGTGTGTTTGAGACGGTGAGGTTGGCACAGGATAGAAAGGTGATTAGGGCTCTTGTACATAGGGTTGCTGTGAGTCGCAAGTGACTCGATGGCACATAACAACAACATTACATGGTTTTAAAATAGAGAAATAAGTATTAGAGCTGTATCTTTTCGCCAAACTTACTCTCTTTCTGAGGAAATAATCCAATAAACTAGATTAATATTTTAACATCAAGAGGAAGTTTCATTAACAACCTACAATATGCAGCTGATACAACCTTACTTACTGAAAGCAAAGACTTAACACTTCCTGAAGTGCAAAGCCTACACCTTCAGTAAGAATTATACTTCAACATAAGGAAAATAATTCTTAAAAACAAATAAGTAACATCATGAGAGACAGAGAAAAGATTGACATTGTGGAGAATTTCATTTTACTCAGATTCATAATCAACGCCTATGAAAGCATCAAACTGAAATCAAGAAATCAAGTTACGCATTGCACTGAACAAATCTGTTGCAAATTCTATCTTTAAAAATGTTTTAAAAAGCAATATATGCCACTCTGAGGTATAAGGGCACTTGATTTGAGTCAAAGCATATTTTTCAATAGCTAATATGTATGGAGGACCAGCTCTGACTCAACGGCAATGAGTTTGAGAGTTTTGGAGTGGGTTGGTTTTTTGAGTTTGTGTGTGTGTATATGTTTAAAATATGAATGTGAAAGGCAAATAATGAAAAAACCAAAGAACTGAAGCATTTGAATTGTAGTGTTGGCAAACAATACTGAATCTACCATGCACTGGAAGAACAAATAAATCAGTTTTGCAAGAACAGCTCCTAAGAAGAGATGATAGAAAGACTTTGTCTCACATACCCTGGCAATATTATCGGGTGGGACCAGTTCTGGAAAGGGACATTGTGCATGGAAAACCGGAGAGTCAGCAAAGGAGATGAAGATCCTTGTTGAGATGGACTCACACAGTGACTGGAACAATGGGTTTAAGCACAGCAGAATTTGTTTAGGTGACGCAGGATTGACTGGGCACTGTTCCCTTCTGTTGACATACGGCCACTATGAATCAAAACTGACTCAACAGCACCCTCATAGCTACAACAACAAATGACTACAGATGGCTGTCAAGACCTTTTTTTAAAAACATGCTAAAAGAAACAGAAATAACTCATCTTCACTCGTGCAGTGGCATATATTCTAAATTCTATCCTCCAAACAACCACCTTAGAAGAGTGGCATTCTTGAAATGCTTCAAAATAAATTCCATCTAGAGAGAGGAGAATTTATAGTTTGGTGTCAAATGTCAATGACCTGGGATCGCTAGTTACCAGCATGATTTTATCTTAAAGGTAAAAGACGTGCACACACTAAGGCAAAAACAACACGTGTTCTATGGCCATCGGGCTGAGCCAACCTATCGGCAACTGCTTCCAGAAATTGTTTTGAGAAATGATGTGACCAGAACTCATTTAGCTAGTCATTTGAGTAGTTAATGTGCTTATATTTATGGGCATTTTCCACACCAATAATCATAGAGATGCTTGTAACCAGTTTGGTCTTTACTGCAAAAAATTTTAACAGTTGTGTGGGTGGGTCAATAGGGGAGTGTATGTGTGAAGTGAATCTATCACTGTACATATTTTATTGCCATCTGTTGTTTCAATAATTTTTAATTACTTAGCATGGAAGTTTCAGTGTGGAGAAGACATTAAAGTAAGTTCTCCTGTTCAAATGGTTTCCATGTGTTGGGGTTGGGTGGTACAGGAAACAGTTCTGAAGGTCAAAGGTCATAAAAAGTCCTCAGCTTATAAACATGTTATACTTGGCTGGTACAGAGCTTTGCTTTAAGGAACAAAAAGTAAGCCAATATTTTAAAATGTTTAGTCTTTATTGGCACTGGAGTCTGAGACCCTGATACTAAGAAGTTTGTTGTTGTTGATTCACAGTGACCTTAAGAACAACAGGTCAGAGCCTTGTCCCATCCTGTGCTATCACAGGTTCAAGCCCACTGTTTCAGTCACTGTGTCAATCCATTTCATTGACAGTGAAGGAGTTTAACACACGGAAAATGCTTAATAATAAATCACTGAAAGAAAGAATTAATGAATTAAAAATTTAAAAAAATAATGTTTATTTCTCAAGGAAGTGGTTTCTTCCAATTGTCCATTTTGTAGTAATAATAAAGACAATCTTCAATTTTATTTTCAACATTAAAAAGTTTTTAAGAGCTTCATAACACTACTCAATAATACTAAATGAGAGTTTATATATAGTATAAAATTTAATCAAAAAAGTCTGTTTATAGATACAAATATATGTATTAAAAATTACAAATCTCACCATTATCTTTCTTCTTTCAAATCAGAAAAACTAGATGGACACAGATCTACTGTGTATTATTATACATATTATACATTACTTAAAGCTGATCTTGAAGACAAAAAAAAGAAAGGACCTTTAGCTGAACGAGGCCTCCTGATTGAGGCCTCCTAATCAGGAATGAACAAAGATAAGTGAGCTGTCCATTCAATGGAGTGGATCCAGATATGGACATGAAGTGAAATTTATGACAGTGATAAACTACATACTGTCTACTAAAAGAACACCAAACGGGGGGGGGGGTGTTGTACACACACCCACAAACCACAGTGAAGACAAGAGAATTTAAAAAAAAAATAATAACAACACAGGCTGCTTTTGAAAAATCTTTCAGAGTGTCCATGAGAAAGAATCAGTAAAGCAAATCCATCAGATTTAAGACTGCAAGTAAGTAACAGTGGAAAATACTAAAAGAGATGTGAGATGCACGTCCAAAAGGTATATAGCCCGATGATTTCTGTGCACGCCCCTTGCTAGCAGTTTCTATGAAATTCCTTGCTCTCCATGCACATACACTAGCACCTGTTCTGAACAGGTTCAGAGAGCAGCTGGGTGACCCCAGGACTGGGAAAGGATACTCATCAGACACAAATCCTCAACCATTAGGTGCATTCCTCACTGTCAATCATCCATCCAGGACTATCAAAACAAGGCCAGGCTGTTTCCAGAAGTCAGTGGCTACCTAGAGAAGGACTGGACTCAGCGGTGGGGCATTCTATGGCTCTGTACCAGGAGAACAAATCTGTTCTCTCTGGAAGGAGAGAAGCTTTCCAGCCAATCTGTTTGATTACTCTAATGTGGTCGATAATGCCAAAACTAGGATGGGGAACTGTACTGCTTTTGACTTAAAATCAAACCTACTCCATGGTTCTGAGGGCATGTCCAGTTTTGTCAGGGATTTTCAAACTTCTACAGCAGAGGACTGAAACGCTGGCTGCACGTCAGAATCACCTGGGGAGCTTGTAAAAATACCAATAATCAGGCCTCACCCGATTCAAACAAAATCAGATTCTCTAAGGAAGGAGTCTTAGCATTTCTCTTCCCCTCCCACCAGAAGCAAAGTGATTAGAATATGTGCATCCTATGTTGGAAACCATGGGTCTATAAGGATTAAGGAGGAAAAACAGCCCAGTTAGAAAGAGGTCATATTAATGGGGTTGGAGGGGGCAGAGTAAGAATCCTTCCACCACGACCACGAGCAAGTAATTACAAATTTAGCCTAGGTTGCCAGCTTGGCTCAGATCAAATTTCTCTCCTGACTCAGCTATGAACCTCTCTTCACTTGAAAATTCCTTCTGTTAGTTATAATTCAATTTTTATTTTATTTTTTCAAATTAGTGAACTAAATATAGAAAAAAATATTTGTTTCTAAAGAAATAGTTATCTGATCAGGAAGATAAGTAATACAAAACAAGGTATGTGCATGTCTTCTTATTCTTTTTCCTCACTGACCATTTGAACAATGAAACTTGAATGGGAGGGGAAAAGGCAGTAATGAAAACCGGGGTGGATTTGCCTGGCTAATCCAACTCGTTTCATTTATACAGAAGAGACCACAATCCAGGATACTCTTGAAAATTGTGTTCCTCTTTTATTAAAGGCCAATTCTGAATATAAGATGGATTTTAAAAGATTGTGTATACAAATACTCATTCTTAATTACTTTCTAAATAATGTCAAAATTGTGTAAGTCACTAAAGCTATCCCTAGGCTTATTATAATGGGTAAAGAGAAAGGTTATCTAGGGGTGGTCATAAAAGGCACTGGGCCAAGGAAAAGAAACCAAGAAGGCAATAGAAGAAAACGGGGTCTAGGGGCAGGGGAGGGGAGGAGAAAGGAAAAAATGAGTTGAACCACTGCAGGGTGTGACAGCAAGGGGTTTGGATAGCTGTGCCAGCTGCTGTAATTACCACCATCCACAAGCCAAACCCTTACACATAAGCTCAGAGATTCAACTTTTGTTCAAAAGCTAATTTTTTTGAAAGCAAAACCCAAGTTAATAAAATGTTCCAGTAATCCCCTATCATCAAATTTTACTCAATTTGTGGTATGGAGCTTCATTGACTCATATTTTTAGCTGTGGAGTCAGGACCCGCTTTCTTCCAACCATTTTCTCATCCTTCACACACACATCCTTCACTCAGCAAACGAGAGTCCTGCTTTTAGAGGCTATATTCTCAGGGACTCTGCTTGAAATTATAAGAACACAAAATAATGAAACACAAAGTGTTATTCCCAAATATAGAGGTCATTTAGACCTTTTCCACTGCTTATTTTCCTGACCTGGATACTGAAGACTTCTGACCAAAGTGGTGGCTGAATGGGTGCCCCACTTCTTTTATTACTGTATCTCATATCAGATAGTTTAATTTTGTGTAATTTGTGGCATATGGCAGGATTACAAGAAGCAGCAAAATGGAATCAAAGAAAATAAGGACGGAAAAGGAAGTGGAGTCATTGCTCCGTCTTTTTAGTAGCCAAAAAATAAAGTATACTATAAAAACCAAGACTGTACCTTTGGCTTAAAATTTTTTAAAACCTTCAATTACACAGTTGGGTTGGTTTGTGAATATGGTAATAAGTATAACCTTTACAATTCAAGCCAGGAAGAGCAGATGGAACCTAATTAATAGTGAAAAATTATTAATCTGTCTTCCTAAGAGGAGGAAAAGTCGGCCGTACTTTACAAAGGAATTTCTCTGTACAATTTAATAAAGGAAGGACACACTAGATGACTGGGGTCTCATTATGAAACAGATATGTTTGATATAAGCCTATAGTGAGCCCCAACAATTAAAATCACCTTACCCTATCACATAAGGCTTAACTATACCATTAACATGAAGCTCAACTTTATTTATTACCTTCTATCCTTTCAAATTCATTATTCAATAAATATTCTTCACAGAAAAAGAAGCAATAGCTCACTTTTTACCAGCTGAGAATGAGAAAGATAAAATTAATTTACTGTGAGCTCCAATTTGTAATGTCTCTGAAATTATACAAATTATTTAGAGAAGCCTTCACACATGTAAGACCCTCCTTAGAATACCGTGAGTTACCTCCATTCCCTCCACTGTCCACAGGACAGCACAGAATTTGGAATCAGACCAAGCTTCATGCCCAGTGCTTACTGCTACTTCTTGTAACATGGGTAAATTAAATTTCCCAATCTTAAATTACATAATCTCTAAAAAGGGGATAAAATAAGCACATCAAAGCATCTGGCAATAAATATATCTATTAAAAGAAAATTAAAGAGTAAGCTTCAAAAAGCTTAAACAGGGAGATAAGAGGAAAAGGTACATTATTCCTGAGTGGCAGTTTGCAAAAAAAAGGCTTCATAGTCCTAGGAACTGATACTAAAAAATCTAAACAGCTGTTTTTCTTAAATTGTCAAGAAAAAAATATGCTATGCTTCTACTAACCTAACCAGGTACTGAGTCGGTATCAACTCAAGGCAATCCCATGTGTTTCAGCCTATATACAGATTTTTCAACAGTTGTGACCTTGACGTAACAGGTTACCAGGTCTTACTATTACTGCTTGTGAAAGCAAAACTGAAAACAAAAGTTCAAGTTAAAGCCACAATTAAAGTTAACACTCTGTTGTTAGAAGACAATTCCATGCTCTCAACAGAAAGTGTTAAGAGATGTCTCTCCTTTCAAAAAGTGTCAATTATTATTTTAATGATTTGGAAAAGTGTGCAAATGTATCCATCACCTCAAAATACTTGAGAAACTATTCTACTTGTGAAAAGGAAATCTCCGTAGCTTCCCATTCGAGAAGGTATATGACTTGAGTAAGTTTTTCCCACACTCTTCCAAACTCGTTCAAAGTGGAAAGTGTGAGGAAATCTATTTTTCTCACCGCTGTAACTTTATAGTGTGAGAAAGTATCAACAGAAAGTGAAGACTAAAGTGAAGTCTTACTAGTACTTCACTACATAGAACTGATATTGACACAGAAGTTTCATTATCAATCAAATATTTAAGTGCTAACGTCAATGTTCTAAACTTTATATTGGTGAATATAGTAGGGTCTTAAAAGCTAGTGGGTAGTGGCCATCTAAGGTGTAACCACTGGTTTCCCTGTACAAAGCAGAATGAACGAAATCAAAGACACATGGAAACAATTCGTTCATAGCACTAATAGACCTAACATACGTCACACACCTCAACATCTACCACCAAGAGACCAGAGAAGATACCACCACTGACTACTCTGAAAGAGATCACAACAGAGAGTCCTGGATAGAGTGGGGCATACATGTGGAACAAAACCCCAAATCATAAGAAATGGCCAGAGTTTTCAGTCTGAGAGAGACTGATGGAACCCCAGAGACTATGTTCCTTGACTACCTGCTGAGTCTGGAATGGAACTTATTCCTGTGGCACAACTTGCAGCTAAATAGTGGACACCAGGAAAGTATTCAGTCCTTATAACAACCAGCCACAATCAAAAGAGCAGCAATGGCTCAGGAATAGTGCTAACAGGGCAGGAAGCAAGAAAACAGAAGAATGAATGGAAACAAGAACCACAAAGAGATAATGGGAGGAGTGCTGTCATAATGTGGGGATTGTAAACAATGTCATGTTGTTGTTGTAAGTCCTCAAGTTGCCTGCAACTCATAGCGACCGTATGGACAACAGCCCTAAATCCTGCTCTATCCCTTGCCAATCTTACTGTCTCTGACATACCTACTTCCATTTTGTCTGTCACTGAATCAAGCCATCTCATTGAGGGTCTTCCTCTCCTGCACTGTCCCTCCAACCTCCCAAGCATGACATCCCTCTCCAAGGACTGATCCTTCCTTACAAAATGTACAAAGTATGTCAGACTAAGCTCCAGAATCCTTGCCTTCAAGGAACAGCCCGGTTTCACCCTCTTCAGGATGAACCTGTTTGTTCTCTTAGCAGTCCATGGATAATTCAACACTATTCCCAAAAACCACAGCTCAAAAGCATCAATTCTCCTATCATAATGGAATACTAATGTCTCCTCTAAATGTTCATTACAATCACAATGAAAAGTTTTTAAAAATCCTAGTACTAAAATTGTCGTTGTTATTAAGTGCCATCAAGTATGTCTTACAGCAGCACCCTATGAGCATCAGATCTGACTCTATCCTATCCTGCACTATCATTAACATCTTCCATACATTTCAGTCCACTGCCATAGATACATAGATCATCTCGTTGAGGGTATTCCTCTCCTTCACCGACCCTCCACCTTACCAAGTATGAAATAGCTTCTCCTAACATGTCCAGAATACGTGAGACAGGGGTTCACCATCTTTGCCTCCAAGGAACACTCGGCTTGTACTTTCTCAAAAATCTATGTTTGTTTTTTTGGCAGTTCATAGGATTTTCAGCACTATTCCCCAACATCACAACTCAAAGGCATCAATTCTTCCTCTGTGATCATTATTCACTGCCCAGCTCTCAGATACGTAATAGGTGACTAGAAAAACTTGTTTAACTTAAGCACACCTTAGTCTTTAAATCAACATCAATGCTCTTCAGGACTTTGGATAGGTCCCTGAAAGCAGACTTTTCCGATGCTATATGTCTCCCAATCTCCTGACTACTGACTGGTATCAAGGGGATTGACTGTATATCTAAAGAAGATGAAATTGTTAATAATTTAAATCTTTGGCTTAGTGGTGAGAACTTTTGTTTTCTTGATGTTAAGATGTAATCCATATTGAAGGCCACAGTCCTCGATCATCTGTAGCAAGTACTTCTGGTCCTCCTCTCTTTCAGTAAGCAAGGTTGTGTGATTTGCATAACACAGTAGTTAATGAGTCTCCCTCCAATCCTGATGTCATACTTTTCTTCATAAATTTCAACTTTAATTATTTTCTCAGCACATAGACTGAAAAGTATGGAGAGGATAAAGCCCTGATGCACACCCTTCCTGATTTTAAACCATGCAGTATTCCCTTGTTCTGTCTGGACAACAACTTCTTGGTCAAGGTATTGATTTTGTATAATCAGAATTATATGTTCTAGAATTCCTATTATTCTTAACTTTACTAATAATTTGTTATGATCCACACAGTCAAATGCCTTTGTGTAGTCAACAAAACACAAATAGACATTCTTCTGATATTTTCTATTTTTTGGTTATGATACATCTGATAACAGCAATAATATCCCTAGTGCCATGGCCTCTTCTAAAGCCAGCTTGAACTTCTGGAAATTCTCTGTCAATGTAGTGTTCTGGTTTTGGATGATCTTTAACAATTATTTTGCTTGCAAATGATATTTTTAATAATTTCCACATTATGTTCGGTCATCTCTCTTGAGAATGGAGACAATAATTTAATCTTTTCCAGTCAGTTGGCCAGGGAGCTGTCTTCCAAATTTCTTAGCACAGACTAGTGGGTACTTCCAGACTGCATCTGTTATTTGGGAGACATCAACTGGTATCTCACTGATACTGTGTTTTTACACAAATAATGCATGTGAGGTTTCCTCCTACTGTGAGATATTTTTGTAAATATATTACACTAATTTTTATAACATGTTACAAAAGCAGCAAAATGCATTTATGGAAATTACAAGGGAGAGAAGAGAATTACAGCTGGCCCAAAAGCAGCATCTATCCATATATACATAAATGTATCAATAAATACATACTGCTTTTTAAAAAAGTGGTATTTGTGTTAAAAAATACAGAAGACCAGAACCAAAATTTAGTTCTAATAATTATCGTGTAATTTTGAGCAAGCTATTCAACTTCTTGAAACTTACATTCTCATCTGTAGAATGGGATTAATAATGGTCACTTCTTTGAGGGCTGGTATAGATATTAAGTAAAACAAGACAGTTAAAGAGCAAAGTACATTTAATTGATTCATAAAACAGTCCAGTATATTTGAATTTGATTAAAAATATTTTTAGAGCAACCACTAAAAAGAGACTAGTAAAAGGAATGAAAGCTACCATTCTAATCTTTTATAGGCTAAAATAGCAATGAACAATCATATCCTATACACACACACACATACCATAAAGCATACATAACTAAGCAAAGACAGCATATACAGGCCATCATGGTCAAATTTGGTTCCTATCAGGCAAACTAACAAATTCCAATGAAAGGTTCCACCAGCCAACATTACTTGGAAATGGATTCATCTTCTGCAAAATTATTTCCTTCCACTGGCACTGACCCATCACCACAAACATCATCTAGTTTTTTCAGAGCAATGAATTAGTCGCTGGATGTGAGAGCAGAAGAACATCTTGAAACACAGCCATATTGTATCACACTGAAGATAGCTTGGAAAAATATTACTTTTCACAAACAAAAAATTTGGCTAGAGGAGAGGGGAAGGAAGATTAAAACAAAATATCTCCAAGTAAAAAGTGTAGGGGAAAAAAATTGAAACGAAAACACTGAGAATTAAGTGTACTCAAGGCTTGTGCATTGTTGCTGCTTCCAGGGGATGCATTTTGAATATAACAAGATGAATTTCAACAGACCATGAACCAGAGATTTTCAACATGATAAAGGGGAAACGATATATATTCAATTTTTACAAGCACTGAGTGAGCAGAAAACTGAAAATTCTTCAGCTGCTGATAATGTGCTGATAGAAGTGCATCCCCCAACAGAATTCCTAATGAACTGGCAGAGAAATGGAGAAGTATTAAACAAACTAGAGACCAAGCAATTACATGGAAGCATAGTAACACAGATCTTTAGCAACTTCTATAGCCATTTCCCTATTTTTGAATAAGACAATCATTATAAAATGTTTAAATAATTCATTCAACTGGTTACAGTAACCTTTACTAGTCCTCAAAGATAATAAAAACTCCATACACACTGGTGTAGTATGTGTGTAGAGATTACACAAACACCTATTATTTATTGAGTGCTGACTATATATTTGACACTCTATTAGGTACTAGGTACTCCACATTTCTCATCAGCAACTCCTTTTCTCATCAACAACAAGGGAGAGACACTACAAAGTTATTATCTTCTCTATAATAACTGTCTCTGACACCAAATGAACCCCAAAAGGACAGACTGTAAACAATAAACTGTATTTATTTATAAGTGGAAAACTGAAATCTCAGGAAAAGATTGTTGTTAGCTGCCACTGAGTCAAGTACAACTCATTGTGGCCCTATGAACAAACACATTCCTGACACACAAAAGTCCAATGCAGCAGTCCCCATATCAATCCATGTGGCTGAGGGTCTTCCTCTCCCTCCCCGACCCTCCACCCTACCCAACATCATTTCCTTTTCCTAGGAATAGTATCTCCTGGCAACATGTATGCTCCAAGAGTGTGAGGTGAAGCTTCATCATTCTTCCCTCCAAAGAGCACTCCAACTGGACCCTCTCCAAACATAGCTGTTAATTCTCTTAACCATCCATGGAATGTTCGGTGCTCTTCTCCAACACCATAGCTCTAAAGCGTCAATTCTTTTTCTGTTATTCTTATTCACTGTCCAAGTCTCAGATGCATAGCTAGTAACCACAAAGATTATGGGCTGAATCAGACACACCTTAGTCTTCAAAATGACATCACTACTCCTCAATAATTTAGAAAGGTCCCTAACTGCAGATTTTTCCAGTGCAATATGTCTCCTTATTTCCTGACTGCTGGTACCAAGGGTGTTAATCGTGGATCCAAACAAGATAAGTTGTTGACAGTTTCAATCTCTTCTCCATCCAACATGACACTGCTATGTCCAGTGTTAAGAATCTGTTTTCCTACCACTGAGATGCAATCCATTCTGAAAGATGAATGCCTTGTTCTTCTGCAATAATTGCTTCAAACCCTCCTCATTTTCAGCAAGCAAGGTTGTGTCATCTGCATAACACAGATAATTGATGAGTCTCATATCTAAATACAGAAAAAGCAAAGTTAATAGCAGACTACAGACTTTCTGTGCAAATCCAGATGTGATATCGTAGAAAAGAAAGGCTAGATAATAAAAAAGAATTATTCTCTTGAAAACTTGTCAATCTGTCCTTTGGGAGGCAATGCATTCTAAGTGTTCCTACAAAGAGACTTCTAAACCTGTAAATAGGTACAGATGGTCGTACAGAACCAGAATTAAAAATTAGAATTATGACCCTAAGAGCCACTAATTTGTTGTTCATCCAATTACTTTTAGATGTCTTCTCTTAAATTTCAGTATACTACTTTCCTGCTTTAAAGTTGCTACTAATCTAATTAAAATTTTTATAGTTCATTGTATGACAAAACATACTCTCAAAGTTTAATTTCTTAACTACATTTGAATGTGGAGATTTTAAAAAATTATATTCCTTTCTCTAAATTCAATTCACAGAGTTAAAGATGCCTGAAGAGACCAAGATTGAGACACAAATGAAACAAGAGAAGTCTGGATTAGGGGCATCCTACAGTTCAAGACATTACTTCCCTAGTCAGGAAGTCATTTGTGGATACATTAAGGGAGATAAAACCATCATGCTTACCCAGTTTTACAGCAGCTTAAGATGTCTACAAGGAAATGAGCAAAGGAACAGAGGATAAAGATCAGTAGGCCTATATATGAAATGATGTGTGTACTAGGTTATTCATTATAGCATTATTTATATAGCAAAACCCTGGAAACAACCCAAAGGCCCACCACTGGGCACCACCTAAGAAAACTATAGTACATCCACACAACAGAATATTACAAATCTGTAAAAAATAATGAGGATGTTCACGACGTTTTCATATGGAAAGATCTCCAGTGAAAAAAGCAAAGTACAGAACAGACTACATGTCTCTGTGTGTATATGCTTCGGGAGCTCTGGAGGTATAGTGGTAAGAAGATATACTGTAACCCCAAACACATGCAGTTCAAATCCACGAGATGTTCTGTGGAAGAAGGATGGACAATCTCCTCAAGTGCGATTTACTGCCTCTGAAAACCCACTAGAGAGTCAACTATGGGTTAGTTCCAACTCAAGGGCAAATAGCAGCAATATAAGCACTAGGTAAAAAAGTAGAAATTATACTGAAAAAAGCAAAGCCAACTGTTTTTATCTATGCTTATTTACATCAAAAAATTAAAATACTCAAAACTAATAAAATACGTTCCCTACAGGATAGAATAGGGAGCTCTGGTGGCGTAACAGCAAGAAGCTGTGCTGCAATTCCTAAGGCACGTGGTTTGAGGCCACCAGCTCCTCTGCAGGAGGATGGGCAATCTCCTCCTGTGTGATTAACTGCCTCTGAAAACCCACCATAGTACATAATACAATGGCACAGAATAGGGAACAGTGTAATGAAGATAGGTATCAGAATCAAAACATCTCTATCTTCTCCTGTTGGTGGGTATCAGTAAGCTTATTTCAACTCACAGTGATCCTAAGTGAAACAGCAGAACTGCCCCTCAGGAGGAGTTATTTTGGTAACCCAAAGGCTGTTTCTATCTGGCAGTTCTTACCTATGAGAGAAAGAAAGGCAACCTCCACCCATGTTATTTATAGCCTCAGAAACAAATGGAAACTCATTATAGCCTCAGAAATAAATGGAAAGTCAGTTATGAGTTGGTTCAAACTCTATGGCAATGAGATTTTGAGGTTTTAATCTTTACAGAAGAAGATCACAGGGTAGGTTCAACTTGCCAACCTTTTGGGTAAGAAGTCAAATGTGTAAGTATTGTGTCACCGAGGTTCCTTTATCTTTAAAGAACATACTAATTTTGAAACTTCTGCATGTATAAACTATTGAAAAGTAATTAAAATTAATACAATGAAGACAACTAGAGATGGACAGAAATCTTGGAACAAGATAAGCTGTTGTTGATGGGGGCCATCAAGTCAACAATGACTCATAGTGACCCTACGAATGGCCGATGTGAACCCTGCCCTATCCTGTATCTCTGTCTTGCTCAAGTGCACTGTGGTCATCAATGTGTCAATCCATCTTGTTGATGGTCTTTCTCTCTTTCACTAGTCCTCCCCCTTCCCAGTATGATGTCTCTTTCCAAGGACTGACTCCTGCTGAAAATACACCTAAAATAAGTGAGACTGCCAAGAAAACAAATAGGTCTGTCTTGGAGAGGGTGAAGGCAAGTCTCTCCTTGGAAGCTAGGATTTTGAAGCTCTGCCTCACTTTCTTTGGGCATGTGGCCAGGAGAGATCAGTCCTTGGAGAAGGACATCATGCTCAGAAGGGTGGATGGACAGCACAGGAGAGGGAGACCCCAGATGAGATGAATTGATACAGTGAATAGGGCGATGGGGGTTGGTGTGTCGGAGTTAGTGAGACTGGGTCAGGACAAGGAAGGGTTCAGAGCTGCTGTACATAGGGTAGTTATACATTGCAAGCGATTCAATGGCATATAAAAATAATAACATACTATGACAGGTTTGGAAGCAGGAGTGGAACCTACTTCCTAAATAAAATGCCTCTAGAAACTATATGAACTTTGATAAATGTTGATATTTGTAGATTGGCTTCAGGCCTTTTGTTCATAGAGTCACTATTGAGTCGTGCTTGACTCGAAGGCAATCAACAACAAGTGAGATGAAATATCACGATCTTTGTCTCTCGGGAGCACTCTGATGGTACATCCTTCAAGATAAATCTGTTCTTTTAGCAGTCCACAGTATAATCAATACTCTTCCCCAAAAAGACAATTTAAAGGATCAATACTTCTACCACTTACTTCTGTCATTCTTATTCATGGTCCATTAATTTCAGATGCATAGAAAAAAGAGTGAAAATACCATGAACAGGATCTTATTATTATTAGGTGCCACTGAACTGAAATATAACTCATAGCAATCCTATAAATAATAGATCTGAGTCCTGTCCTATCCTGTGCCAACCTCACAATCTCTAACACACTTGAGCCCACTGCTGCAGTCCTTGTGTCAATTGACCTTGTTGAGGGTCTTCCTCTCCTGTGCCATCCCTTTCTTTACCTTTCCAAGCATGATTTCTTTCTCCAAGCAATGGACTCTCCTAGCAATATTCCCAAAGTATGCAAAATGATGCCTCATCATCCTTGCTTCCAAGAAGTAATCCGGTTTTTCACCCTCTCCAAGACACATCTGTTTGTTCTCTTGGCAGTCCATGGGACATTCAGTATTCTCCTCCAACACCACAGCTCAAAGATATCAATTCTTCTTCTGCCATCCTATTCATTTTTCAGCTCTCAGATGCAAAGCAGATGACTGAGAAGGCCATGGTCTGAATCAGACACTTTAGTCCTCAAACAAACATCATTGCTCTTCAGTAATCTGGAGAACTACCTGACAACAGACTTTCCCCAATGCAATTCATCTCCTGATCTCCTGACTGCTGGTGCTAAGTATAGTTATTATGGATCTAGGTAAGAGAAAGTCATTGACAATTTAAATCTTTTCTCCATCTATCTTGATGTCATCTATTGGTCCAATGGTGAGGATGAGATACAGTAGTCATAAAAAGCAATGTTATTTAGAAACATTTAGCAAATGCTTTATGAAAATTATAAAGCTTGTAGAGTCTGTGGATGGTACATATGACTAAAACATTAGGCTATTTACAGGAAGACTGAAGGTTTGAGTCTATCTAGAGGCACCTAAAACAGCTTTAGTGGTTTAGTGCATTGGGTCTTGGCTAACCAAAAGGCCATTCCAGCCATTCTCCAGCTGTTCAAATCCACCAGCGGCTCCATGGGAGAAAAGATGGGCAGTCTTCCTCTACTAAGATGTATAGTCTTAGAAACAAAATGGAGTTGCTATGAGTCACTATAAACTTGCTGGCAATAAGCTTTGGGTTTATGAGGAATCACAGAAGAGAGGCTTGTCAATCTAGTTTCAAGTCAGCCCCTGAAACCTCTAAGAAGCACAGTTCTATTCTGACATTTATGGATTTCCTAGGAATTAGAATCTGTTCAACATCAACAGGTATAGAAATTTTGGATATTTGATGAGGAAAGAAGAGTAATAGCTGGTATGTGCAATCTTAGAGACTTGACTTATCAAGACTCCAGTGAGAACTCCCATTTTCACAAACCTGTCTCCCAGAGTGCGCCCTGCAAACACTTAATGACAACTGTTCTACAAATAGATCTGGAAAAAATCTGAATCTACTATTGTGCAAAAATGGTTGCTTCCCTGCATGACTTTCTCCAAACTCTGAAATGCCTTCCAAATTTAGTAAAGAAAAAACTTTGGTCATCAGACTCGAGAAATTATAATGGCAGAAGGGCTTATAAACTAAACTTCCTTGGGATATAATCTGGATGTTGAGTATGAGTGATCAGTGTCAGTCAGAGTTGATCAGGGGATAAATCCTAGAAGAAGTGAACTGGAGCCAAGGTTTGAAGGTGTGAGAATGGAAATGAACACACCCTGACAAGAGATGAACTGCAATAAGATTTCCTAGGACTAAGTGGATAGACAGAGCAGTGGCACAGATGCTGCAATGTGGGCAAACATAATGGCATACATTTAAGGGAAATGACTATAAATTACACTTGGAGGATGATCAATGGCCTCTAATGTGTCAGTTACTACCCAAGAAGAGGAACTGCTGGCCACTGATGACTCTTCACTAAAGCTTATAACCTAATATACTGCTGTAACCAAAAGGCCAACAATAAACTGATGGCAATCCACTAAATTACTTAAAATGTTTCCCTCTTGGTATATAAATCTGAGGTATGTTTATACTTGGTATTATCTCTTAAATCTCACAGCATGAAGGGCTGAAGACAGTCCAGAGGATAGAAACTGAGTTGGTGAAGATGGGAGCTCAGAAAACCTGTAAAGATTTGAATTCATTTGTATTGAATAATAAGAACTTAGAAAAGCAGTGATTAAATATCTACTCTGGGAAAGTTTTGGACCATTCCCTTTAAACTCAGTAAATATGAGAAATTTAAAGCAGAAAGTCTTGTATAGTTAAACGATAAGCTCAGGGAATATTACCTCGAAAGGAGGGTCCAAGCTGAATCTAAAATTAACTTCACTTGAAATTTATCTTATAATACACTCATAATTACTGGAAACAAAGATTGGGAGGCAGTTCTTTTTTTTTTAAATCTTTTTTTTTAATTATTATTTATTATTTTTGTGTGAGTGTACCGTCAAATCAAATCTGACTGGTACAGGAGGAGATTGTCCCTCCTTCCCCGGCAGAGCATCTGGTGGATTCGAACCATGCGACTCTGGGATTGTAGTTGGGGAGGCAGTTCTTAATGTGACACAATCCCTTAGTCTCCATTGGCTAGCAAGGAACTCACACTGCATTCCTACCTCTATCTCAGCTCTTAAAGCCCTGGTATGGCTGACAGAGGAGGAGTCTCAAATGAAGATAAAGTCTGTCACAGAGCAGCACTGGAGAAGCACATAGTAATTCAGGTTCGGTCTCAGCACATCTTTGCTTTGGGCTGCACCATCTTCTCAGCTGTGAAATGAAATGTTTTCCTGGAAAAATGCGCGCGCGCGCGCGCGCACACACACACGTGAATCAAGGAATCAAAAGTTAAGGAGTCTCCATTATTAATCTCAAAAAGACTGCTAAATAGCACGAACATTTTCTCAACTGATCAGGTAAACTTAAAAAATGCCCATCCTCTTTAACGAAAATAAGTCAATATGATTTGAACAAATAAAAAGGTTTGTCTGCAACTGACATTATAAACATTCCAAAGAGCAAGGGCATTAACTGAGCATTTATTATTTGTTGGGTGTTGTATCAGGTACTTGAGGTACTTTAACTCAGATCTGCTCTTTTAATTTTTGGTTAATATCTTTCTAGGATCAAAGGTGGAAAACTACTTGAAAAACTGTGAAGGTAATGCAGAATCCTACGAATTCAACTGCACGGTGTTGATCCACTAATCTAATAAACTATATATGCCAAAATATTCACGAATCACACTAGATGTGTTCTGTAAAAATTAAAACACTGTGTTTTGGATAGAATAAGTCTATTTTCCAGGAGCTAATTATTTTTCCTTTCTAGTTTTAATGCACATATTCAAATTTCCTTAATTTACTAAGCAATAAGAAAGAGAATCACTTTGGACATCGCACCCCAGTTATTTTGGGAAAGAGATGTGAGCTCACTGAGAGGCAAAGGAAAAAATAGGAATTTATGATCACTCAGGAAGCATGCCTATTATTCATGGCATTCAAAGCAAAGACATGGTCAATATATGTAGCCCTTTCCATAGTTCCCATCTAACCCAAGAGTTAAATTCTGAAACTTGGCAGATGTTTCAAGTATTTAAATTCTTGCCTTTTATGAAATGGGTGCAATTTTGAATACTGTGGAGGAATAATAGGGAAGAAATGAGACTTCATTCTTCATAATCAGGCCTGTTAATGTATGTGGAATGATAGTCCCAAAAATAACCATTCCGAGAAATAAAAGATGTCAGAAAGGATGGAGCACTTAGGAAGCCAGAGCCTCTAAACTGCCTTTAGAGGAAAAATAGAATTGATTCTCATGTCTTAGGTCAAGGAACCCAGGAGAACACAAGGAACAAAACAAAAGAATGTACAAACTAAATGAAAACAACAGAGAAAGGCTCTGTATTTTATCCATAGGACTAGGGTGGGGTCTGCCCTGTTCTTTTGTTCACCAAATATGTTTTGGGTTGGGGATAAAACTAACGATTTGACTCAATTACAGAGGTAATGCTGATGACTTCTCTGGACTCAATCCACAATATTCAAACTGGTCCAAGGTTACAAAATGGAAAAAGAAAAGTCAGGTTTGGATTCCAAAGTCTGAGGAGGCTCCTAGTAGTTAAAAAGAAGTGGCTGATGAGAATACAAATTATAAGAAGGGGGAATGGGGGGGGGGGAAATTACATTTTAAACACACACTGACCAAAGGCTATGGGGTGTGGGATAAAAAGCCCCACACACTGGCAGGAGGAGAGGACCAGCCATCTGGGAAAAATCATAAAAAGCCAGGCTAAACCTACAAGACCTCAAAGGCTCCCATGTGCATTCCAGTATTACCAATGAGTTCAGTAACTGGTGCTCTTAATGAGGGTCCTGGTTCATTGAGAAAACCCACCATCCTCTACAGGACCTCTTCTTGTAATGACTATGACATTTTAGAACCATTTGCAATGAAAGTAGTTATAATTGTTTCATTGTTTAAAGGATTAAGCAGACTTGGGTAGAACTCCTCCTTCCTGGATACTAGATGAATCAGTTACTGTGAAGAAGGTCACTATTTAAGGTGTATCAGAGGGTCACTATTCCTTTTAATGGAATGTTTTCACCTCATTCCAATCTTAGCTTAGAGGAGAAAGCATACACAGAATTAATTACTGCTCTTCAAGAAAACAGCATGGCAATTTTTAGCCCTTACTCTCATATAAATTTACAGGCTTTTCTAAGTAACATGATAAATCACTGTCTCTGATACAAGGGGATTTAGACTTAAGAGAGATTATTAGGCCATTCCTCAGGAGACCAGTGCTCTCACTTGGGGAAACACATAAGCGAAAGGACAGGATCCATTTCATCCTTCACTTCCAAGAAATTCAAGTTATCCACTTTAGTTACCACTGCGACTTACCTTCTCACAGCAGCCCAACATCAAAACGTTAAATCACCAAGATTTCCAACACACTTATTCCCCATGCCTAATAAACCACCTTTGTTAGGAGCAGAGAAAAATTCAAAGTGGAAGAATGCTACATACGCCTGCCACTTACCTATGAGGGGTTGACTTATGTTAGCAACTCAAAACTGGTAGGTATGAAATTTCTTCTAAAATAGCAAACTAAAATTATAACAGGAATTCACTTTATAAGTAGAGTTTTACAGAAGTGCAGCGTGGTTCCTGCTCATAGAGCCAAGTGAGTTAATCCAACTTTGCAAGAGACAATGACCTTTTAAAGCAAGCAGCGATAAGAGTATCTGTTCTTTAGCAGAATCATCAGGACAAGGTGATTTTATAGGGACTAATTCAGGTACTCCTTTCTTAAGGAGAAGGATATTTAGTTCCCAAATCGTAGAAGACATGAATCAAGAATATTCTGCATACGTGTGATAACATTCAGCTAATTAATAAACTTAAATACTAAATGATGTGAGAGTAAACCATCAATAAAACAACAGCTATTACCTGCTACTAAAATTAATCTTGATTTTTTTTTTAAAAAAAAAAGAAAAGCAGGACGACATTCATTTCTCAAAAGTCTCAAGAAAAAGAGAATGGATATGAAATTTCACATCTCACATCTTGGCAGCATTAAGAAATAAATAGGAGCTGGGAGGAAGAAGCAAAACATCAGCTTTGGTGAAGGAAATAACTTAATTCTGTATTCTCCCCATCATATAAGCCTCTATCTTTGGCCTCACTGGATTGGAGATAAAGAAAAGAGAGGAGGGAGAGAGGGCATGTGAGTGAGAGAACGGGAGAAAAATTGTAACATGAGTAACATACACACAGAGAGAGAGAAAAAAATAATTAGCACTTCTTAAAAATGAAAATAATAGTGCAAGTTGTTACCCACGTCCCATGGGGACATGTTAGAACACAGATCTGCTTGTGTCCATACTCCTCACTCTCCAGCTTATTAAAATAGAGGAAGAAATGAAAGGGAAGAAGTCGGGCACGTATGTAAATTTTTCAAGCATCTGACAGGACTCTGGTATGACCCCTTAGGTCAAAACCACTTGTCCATTCAAATCACAGCAGTTCACTGAGTGGTTCACCATCTTGTCCATGTGTTCCAATGATTTCCTGCTTTAATTGGGAGGATATTCTAGTAAGTTCACCAGAACCTAAATTGGCTCAGACTTGTTCCACATTTCTCACAATGTACAAATGGTTATCTTCTTCCCATTCAGAGATGCAGGCGAACAAGCAGCTGAAAGACAATGTCCTACACTGGCTGAACTAGCTGACTCTTCAATACTGCTTGCTTTAGGAAAAATAAGGGCAGCAAGGAGAGGGACAGCAGCTCCATCGGGAGGAAAGCCATGTGGGACAAATTAGGTGCTGCTGTAAGATTTAAAAGCTAAGGGGGAAAACAGAGCTAACTGGAGGCAGCTGTTAGGATGTGGTTTCTGTGTTTATATTCTTCTCCTTTCCCCCTAAAGCCTCTTATGGGTATTAGGAAGGAAAGCATATGCATGACCCAGCCGAGAGGCTCACTCCTCTTGACTCTACACATGGCCAGGGACCATAACTCAGCATGTTAGAGACAAAAGTTACCTGCAAGAAGAATGAGGTAAACTGCTGTAAAACCTTTATTTGATTTTCCCCCCCCTAAATCCGCTGTTATCCAAATACAGTAATACAGCAGAAAATTGCACTTCTGGCAGATAGGAGCAATGATAAGCAACAGAAAGCCTAAAGGAGCAATAAACCAGAGCAATCGGGAGATTTAAAGCTGACCTACCAGTCTGCAAATGGTACATCCTGTTGCCAACATGACCTCCGTCTTCCTCTGCCCTCACCCCTCATTCCACCTTCAAACTCTAAACTTGAAATTTCAATATGGCTTGTTGCCAGCACCTTTATCCTTTTTGGGAAGAGTGTAAAGTGGTTCTGTTGATCCATACATATTTCAAGAAGCTTTGACTTTCAGCTTTAACAGAGAATTAATATCACACACTACACAAAACACCACAGAGCACGTATTGTTCTTGTAAGAGCCTCCCCTTCCCCTGCCTGCCTTGACCTCCTCTTCCCTTCAATATTGTCCTCAATAACGGGCTTTCTTTCCTCCCTTGTAAAGCCAATATGGGGAACTGAGAGGAAGCAAGGGAGAAGGGGAGTATTTCTATTTCTCTTGGCAAGGAATAAAATAGTTTTCTAGGGGACAGAATATCATTCTCATTTTAATAAAACTCCTGTTTCCTAAATACTACTACTTCAGGTCAACTCAAGGTGAGAAGGTGATCAAAACCAGACAAGAACAGGAGACTACACTGGTGAATAGGACTCAACAGCTTGCAGGGTCCAAATCAATACAGGCCTGCAAAGCCAGCCTTCCACTCAATCCTCCAGCTCCTCAAAGCACGGCAAATCTTACAGTTCTACTCATTGAGACAAATAGCTGCAGCAGAGACCTAATGCAATAAAGCTGCTATTACTTATCTTTTTAAAAAGTCTCTTTATTTTCCCAAACTCTGGTATTCTCACTTTTAGCATAATAAACATCCATTCACGTGACTTTCTAAGACTCATTTGATTTGCTTACACTTAAAACTTTACAGCAGAGTACAGTGGACGGTTTACCTTAATTCTTAAAGTGCTTGTCCCTTCACTCTGGATAAATGAGGGAATGAATCTACACAGTTCACAAAGGCATGCTTTAATTTCTCCCTCCTCCCTTCTGATCCACCTGCCTATCCATCGGCTTCCTGTTTTGTTTTTAATTGTATTTGTATATTAGCCTGTGCTACTCTGCTCCAATGATAGATTCATAAATGAGTATATGACGTACACACACACACATTCTATTCATCAGCAATGGTAGATCCACTTTAAGTACTAATTAGTTCCCACCTCATCCCACACTTTCTAGGCAAATGCTCTCTAACACTCTTTAATTTAGAGACCTTACAGATCAATGAATAGGAAAGAATTTAGTTTGTTCACTCTGGACAAAGTCGAAACATTTTCTTTCCCTAGTAAATTTCTTAAATACTTCATACCTCTTCCCTCAGAAATCTGTATTCTCCTGTAAAGTAGATGAACATATTGTTTCTCCATCTAATATATTTCAAAACATTAAGACACAAAGTAGGAGAGATCTGTGGTCCTTCTCCCACCTGCCAGCAAGAATCCACTCACAGACATTGGGACAGAGGAGCGAGCGGGTTCACTGCCTGTCATATGCTCGAAACACTGCATGCAGTCAGTGTCTTTAGGACACTGTACTTTGTCTCCAAACATTTGCAGTAGAGCAGAAGCCCACTTAACTCAATCCCTTAAAACCATTTTTTGAAGGCAATTATTGTCCGTTTGTGTTACGGCCTTTGAATGCACTAACATTTAAAGCAATGATTTTCCCTCCTACCCCCACCTCACCAACTTCTGGTTGTATTAAGCTCTATTACTAACAGGGAGATCTGGTGGCATCGCCCATAGGGTTATTGTGCTGCTAACCTCTCTAGTGGATTGAATCCCCCAGCAGCTCCAAAGTAGAAAGTTGGTCAATCTCCTCCCATCTGGCTTTGGAAACTCAAAGGAGGATCACATATTAGTTGGTTGTGACTTGATGGCAATGAGAGAGAGAGAGAGATTACTAACACTGAAAAAGTAAATTGCTACCATATTTTACATCAACTCTCATAAACAGAGACTGTACTTCGTAGCTGAATGTGTGTATTTTTCAGCTGAAAGCTCCGTTTGTCTTCTCCTCTCAACAAAGTTTATACCAAACTGGAATGGGGTTAGGCAGGGAGGAAAATGGAGCTCATGGCTCAGGAGTGAAGTAAGTTCAAAGTGATTTTCAGTGTGGAAAAGGGCTTCACCTTGTTTATCCTGTGGAGCCCACATGTGAAAAAGACCTGAACCAGACAAAGCTATTTTATTCCTTATATGTCTCCTCCACTCCTTCTCACCCTCTGTTGCTGCCACCTTCACAGTAAAATGCAGATAAGCTGTCAGAGCTTGGTAGTCCCAGAGATCTACCATCCATCTGCTCAGAAATCTCACTGAGTTTCTAAAATTTAGCACCATAAAAGGAAAACAGCATTCGGCAACGCCAAAACTAACGCAGGCCACGTTCTTTTTTGAAGAGGGTTGGCAGAAGGGGTATCACTGCTGCTGTAGTTAATTCTGAAGTATGTGGTGCACTTATAATACAGAAATGGGTAACTTTTACTGAAGCAGGGACTTAAAAAAACTAAGTGATTTCAGAGTCTTCAAACAGCTCCAGTTTCTAGCCCTGTTCTGTAATTACTGTGGCATTCTCTTCAGTAATAATATTGGGAGATTTGATCTAACCATCGATGCAACCAAAGTCTGATTTCCACAGTCCAAAATGGTCAACTTTATTTACCATAAAAATGCACTGTTCAAAATCTACACTACCCTTTTGCTCATGCAGACATGCTTGCAAATATGTGTTGCAGGCAGGTAAGCCTTTTTTGCCTCCCTGTTTCAGATGGATAAGCTCTTTACACTATGTTCTCTTTGTCCCTTGCGTGCCACGATGCCAGGAGGCCACGGGTAGCAAGGCCCCAGGTTCCCAGACAAGGTTCCCTGGAGGACAAGATGGAGGTTGGAAGCCCAGATGGCCTGTCCTCACACACAGCATGTGACCCTGTGCAGGAGAGGAGAGGAGGGAAGAGAACCACAGTCTCCAGGCTGTGCTTTATACTTCCCTGCTGGGAAGGACAGAGCCACGACTCTCCTTTCCACAAAGCGTCAGCAAAGCCTAGCACTGCCATAGCTTCATCCTTTACCTACAATGGAGCTAATGTGGGCCACTAGAAGACCGTCCTGACATTTAGCTTAATCAAGAAGCTGAACAATGACTTAAGTTTCTGTACATGTCCAAATTCTGCATCTAAAAACCACTTTCTGTAATCGAAGGCACTGTGGACTTGCTATTGTAACTATCAAGGAAATGTCCAATTAGAAAATGATCAACAAATGGGGCAGGGAAAAACTTCCCGATCTTTCTCTTCACACACTCCATGCTGAGCATGATATTTCATCTTGCAAAATGTGGATTTTTATATATTCTGTACACATTTGTATGCAGCTCCAATAATTTATAAAGGAAAAAAAAACTCAAACAATCAAGTGGCTGTTAAATTAAGTAAGAAGGAAATTGGAAGAAGACCAACTAAAATTACACAGTATAATTAAAAGGGCGTCCTCTCTAAATTTCCAATAAAATGCACTTGGTTGTTACCGTTTATGACTGATTATGGGTTTTATGCCAGCATTTGATATCACACAAAGAAACAAAAACAATGAAAATTTACCATCGATAATTTTCATTCATTTTCAAGCAACAACCCAAATCTGTCATTATTAAAATTACCTATAAAACTGGTCATTAAAATCCCTGTCTCTGCCATGCTAAGTCCAGGCTGCCCTCCTCTGTCTTCCTGGGGCTTGGCCTCCTTTGATCTTTCTCCCCGGGTTATTAACGGTAGTGGCGGGATCCACGTCAAAAAGAGGAAAAAAATAAACGGAAGAAGGCTTAACACACAGCAAGCAGCCCTCGATTTTGATCCACGCAAAGTGCCGGGCACAGTAATCACCGCCCCAGAACCCATCTCAAAAGGTGACGGGAGACCGCTGAAGGCGGCTCAGCCGAACATTAAGAAAGGAAGAACGGGCCTCGCTGGGAGTTCCTGCTCCCCGATCCCGCATGACACTGCACCACATCCCACCGGCCCTGCAATCGCACATGCTCCACGTTGCACGGATCCCACATCCCACAGGCCCCGCGCTGCACCGGCTCCACTCGGCCCCGCACTGCACCGCATCGCACAGGCCGCTCCGGGCAGACGCCCGGACACCCAGGCACCAGGCCCTGCCAGCGCCCCTGCCAGCGCCCCTGCCTGCAGACCATTAAAATGAGATGGCTGACGGTACCTCTTGAAAGGTCGCGATAACAAATCCAATTTACGATTCTCAAAGGGACAAAACCAAAAGGTAGGAGAGTCTGAATAAGTGAAAAATGGTATTATCATTTCATTTTATTCATCAACAAGATCACCTCTCATTCAGTAACTGGGCTAGAGAGCAACGTTCAATAGGCTGGGAAGGGGGTGGAGGAATCCCACCTGTCCTTCAAAGTAGAACCCTGACTCAAATTCTCGTCTATTATTTCCCACCCTTAAAATAGTCTGATAGCAAGATGTTCAAAGGAACACAAAGCAGAATAGTGGAGCCGCCTTCGTTCAAAGGGTAGGATCTGCGATTCGAGGAGTTATTCAGGTCACAGAGAAATTACACTTCTTTATGCACTAGAAAGAATTCAGTTTTCCATTTTTATTAGCATTATTATAATAATGAAGGTTTTCAGGCATATCATGAGAGGAGCATTGACAGAGAAACGCTGAGGAGACCTACCTCACACAGCAGCCACCTCGCTCTGTATGAGGTTCCTCGGCCTGGCAGACATTTTGAAAAGCCTAATAAACACATCCTAGTTCAATTGCAAGATCATGTTAATTTATATATACAGCCTGATACTTTTATATATATAAAGAACGGGCTCCATTATTTTTGCCAGTGATGAAGACACAACCTTATCTTCCTAATGGCAGACTACTAAGTAAGATGACTCTATTACAGCACTGCCATGCTATCCTTGAATCTTCACGAAAAGTGCTTCTTTGTTTTACTCTTTCTTAAAATTTTGCTATTGGAAAACTAGAACTACATTTTTCAAACTGTCAAAGTTCCGTCTTTCTGATACATTTTCCATGAAGCTTAAAAAACAAAAATTAGCACATCAACTCTTTTATTCACCTTTTTCCTTCCTTGTACCTAGCACTCTTTATGCCAGTCCAGACCCTCCGAAAGTGGCACTGATACATAGGCATACAAAGACTGAAGCCCAAAAAAGGTCATAAAGCAAGCAGAGAATTCTAGCAACACAGGTTTCGATCTTTGCTATTTCAGTGTTAATTCCCGCTGAGCCTCGCGTGCCAAGAATACCGCTGGCGCTGTTCAGAGATGCTCATGATGACTCAATGGAGAATCAGGAGACCTGGGCACTTAGCTGTGCGCCTATTCCCAATGATACTCTGTCTCAAATCATTTCCATCCTCATAGAAACATGAAAGTAGAGCAATGACAGATATGAAGCCCAGCATGAACTGCCTAGAAGAACTCTGCCTAGCAACACAGCTTTATCACTCCACCAAGCATAAGAGGCTGGAGTCCACAGACAGAAATAATGACATAAAAACCAAACTGGAGAAGCCAGAGGTGAAGGACAACTACACAACTCAATCACAAATGAGAGTATCTAAAACAGTTTTCAATTCAATCCCTAAGTACAAATGAAACATGAGTCGATATTTTAACTCACAATGAACCCCGTGCTATGTGAGCAGAAGCTTTTGTTGCCATGTAAAAAATCATCCATTATTGACAACAACCTATCTCTCTAAAAATTCCATAGAAAACAAAAATTTGTTCTAGGTTTGATTTAGCGCAGTGCTCAATGTAGTAAAAAAATAATAAGGCTACTTTGATGGTCAAAATTTTACATAAACATATTAGGTTAGATAGTATTTCTTTTACTTTATTGTCATATAAATATGACCAGTAGTGTTATTTCTGTCATTATTGGGGATTTTTTCCTTCTTCTTTAAGAATTCTCTAGGTTTTAATTACAGATAGGTGAATACAGGATATAAAGCACGAGAGGTTTTTTTGATTTATTTTACTTTGTTTTGGGCCCCCTCTCCAGAGAAGATATGGAGGGGAACAGATATAGTCACACTGATCTTTCATTTAGTTCTAAATAAATATTAGTAAGATAGCAGGCCATGGATAGGAGAGCCATTTTATCAAAGGAAAGGGATTTTAAACTATTTTAATTCAGCCATAACCCATGTCCTTGACCTTATTTTTAGGAACAAAAAGTGCTTTATTGGCAAGGAGGAAATGAATGAATGTAAAAAGAGGAGTTACTTGAAATTATTTTCTCAGCTAGAGTTTATTTAAGGATACTGAATAACTTTCTATGTCAAGCTATGCCACAATTCTGACAATTTACTAATTAAGTAGCATTAACAAAGGGCAGAAAGTGGAGAAGTGGCAATAATTAGCAGATAGTCTTCAAATGTTTTGACTTTGCTCCTAACAAAGAATTTCAGTGTAAATTTGTTATTTTTTATATATTGTCATTTAGTAGGAAACTTCTGTTTATTTTGTTGTGGTTTTTAGGTGCCATCAAGTAA
>NW_006399906.1:3174771-3180113 GCF_000299155.1 Elephantulus edwardii | reverse complement strand
CTTCAGAAACTCTACAAACTTTGATAAATGTCGATAGTTGTAGAGGGGCTTCAGGCCTTTTGTTCACAGGGTCGCTATGAGTCATGGTCGACTCAAAGGCAATCAACTATATATATCTATATATATATATCTCACATCTGCATGAAAATAATTCATGATTTTTATATTCGTCCTATATTTACTTCTATTTATAAAGTTTCTTGGGAGTTAAATTTTACTGATAAATACACAGATAATTAAAATTTCCAGGTTATTTGTAATAAGATAATATAAAAAATTTATAATACATTAAATAAACAATGTAAATATACAGTATTAACAAATGCATGAGTCATTGAAGATTTTCTATTAAGGCTACCACACAATGTAACAATTCTCAAGGAGTCTTATGACCAGGCAGGGTACATCCAGGAGGACCTGTTTGGAAATGCAAATATGCAAACATCAATGACCTAATCAAACAAGCAACTGGCTAAGAAAGTAAAAGTTCTCTCTTTCCCCACCTCCCCCCCGCCTTTCATTTCTTTTCTCTTCTTAAATGTATAATATGAAACCCATACTTTTCAAAACTAGGAGCCCATTCATCCAAAACATCTACCTTATGTGGACCTTAAACCTAACTGGAAATTACTGAGGCTAATACATGCCTAGAACTAAAGTTATCCAGGGAGGGATGTTATTTGTTTAATCAGTAAATACATGCAGAGGAAAGCACATCACTGCAAAATTTGGTGAAGAACTGGAACAAAGCCATGAGTGGCTTCTCACCACAAAAGCCCTAGGTTTGATACTCACTTAGTCACTATTTTAATAGAGGGGAAGCCTACTTAATGAACTGTTGGGGACAAAACAGCCACTACAAGAATACATTTTGTGTTTACCAGACTGTAAAATCTGCAATAAGATCCCAGAATACTCTTAGATGAATAAAAGTTAAAGGAAAAAGAGTCGCCCAGACTTACAAATTCAGTACCAATACAAGGAATAAAACAGTTTCCAAATAAAATTTCCAAAAGATAAGTTGTGTGGTAAGAACTACAAAATTTTCTTCCCATGTACAAACAGTAATAAAATTACACAAACAACTAAAGATAATTTCCTAAAAGACTTAAAGTTCCATAACTTTAACAACTTTCTTCTGCAAGTTAAAAAAGAAAAGATGAAGGAAAACCTTTGGAAATATTGAGATTTTACTCATTTTATTAACACTGCTATATAAACTTGAATTATATCACTAAGTTTATTTGCTAGTTATTCATTTTTAAGTGTCTTATACTAATAAAAATAAAATCTCAAGTGTTTTATAAAAATAACGGGCCTATAAAAATTGCTGAGCATTTTAAAAGTATAAATTTCTTTTTATCCTCATGCCTTTGGGGTTGAAGAAATGATATGCAAGTTCTTAACTGTAATGTGGCTAGTGTAATTACTACTAGAAAATTAAAATAAACACAATCTTCAAGATCTCTCAAGTATCCTAAAAAGGAAAAAAACTACTGAAAATCTGTTATAAATTGGTGATTGGACAGCACAGTATGATTCCCTCTGCTTGAACCTCTGTTCTCTCTTCATTTACTCCTGACAGATCATGCTTCTAGGGTGAAATAAATTAAAAACAATTTCAACTGATTGATAGCTTTTAAAACACCGAACACCTCGAAGGAAATCATTTACATAAAGTATTTCAAGAGTTACATGACTAAGTTAAAAATCAAAGTAATGACCCCAAGAAGAGTTTCCTGGGTCTCTGAGTAATTTAGAATAAATGAAAAGAGAATGAAAGGCATTTTTCTCACTGGATGATATACTCCTGATTAAATCTTCTTCTGACACTAAAGCAGGCCTTGTAGTTCTAACAGCTTTTCATTTCATCTAAGGTCATCATAAAAAAGGATGAATATCAAATCAATCCAATAAGAAATAGCCTCCAAAGTTTTCAGAGCTTCCAGTTCCAAAGATTTCCAGGCATTCTGACTGACAGTCTTGTAAAACATAAGGATAATTAAACTGACATGAAAATCACTACCCTATATAAATCCTAAAAGCAGTTTATCTAACCTTTTGATCCTCAGAGAACTCATAGTCATCCTAACACCTGTTCCTACTCACCATCCAATGACCTTCATAAAAAGATTAACACCCAACATCACACCCTGTATAGTTTACACATATAATCCACATGCTCCACAATATCATCGCTGCGCTAATTACAAAGATAATGCTTCTCGCTGGAACTGGTTCACAAACCATTTCAATCCCCTCCCCAGGCACAGACTAGAACTGGATGAGTCTTCTTGAAGGAAGCTTGTGATGTTGAGATAAAAGAAAATTCTTCTTTTTAAACCATCAAGCACTGCATATTTAACATATTAGCACAGTGCTGATGGTGTTTAAATTTCAAGTGGTTTAATAAGATCAGGTAGTGTTTTAAGGAATCTCAAATCATATACAAATTATTACTGAATATGAAATTTGCAATTATCTTTAAATTACCACTAAAATATACCAATATAAACAAGCTAGGAAATACTTAACTTTCACTGGCTTTCTCCCAGGTAGAAAGGGGCTCAGACTATCTATCATGTGTCCATTTATAATTCTGTCCTCTATTTTGAAGGCAACATGCTCACACAATCCTTGAGCCCCTGCAGCTGCCTCTTGATAAGGCTCTTTTCTCTAATAAAGACCAATGCCTATTTTAGCTTTCAATTATGCAGACAGAATGAATTTTATGAAGACTTCTAGGTCTGTAAAAATGTTCTTATAAATCCAGAAGGAACTTTGACTACTTTTGGAAAACTAAGACTAGGAAAGCAAAAATCCCAGTAGTATAAGAAAGAGTCTTCTAGTAAGCTATAATAATGAACAATATGCATATATATTTAAGCAACTCCTTGATAACATTTTTTTAAAGTGGTATAAAAATGTTATCTGTGAGGAGACAGGTCAGCTTTTATTGATGTCCCCCCCCCACGGGACTTTATTTTATCTTGCTTTATTCTGAATTAAATCAAATTATAGAGGAGCCACAGTGCTTTGATGTTGGAAAATACCCATGTGAACTGCTGAAAGACAGTAAGGTATCTAATAAAGACTTTCATGCAAAAGGTATGAAACAGGCAAGTCCTGCAACTAAATAATATTTTTACCAACCTCCCCGCTCCTCCCGTCTTTTTTGTCTTTGGCAAATCTTTTAAATGGCAGGGAAATATAAAAAAAGAGTTTTAATGGGCACCTGGATGACTGAAGTGGCATATTAACTACACTCACTGTAGCACCATTGGAGCCAAGTTTTTATCATTTTGATATCCCCTCCAGGGTTTCAATCTTCTCTCCTGGAGCTCAATCATGCTCTGCAAGGCTCTGTTCCTACACCAGGATCTATTTAAAAATACTTTGAGGGGGGTGTCAGGCACTACTGATTGAGAAGGCATTCCGTGATGATCCCTATTTTCAGTTAAAATGCACACTTATGGTTTTGGATTTAACACCCCTGCCTTTGCAGTCAGACAGTCATTTAGCTGGAGTCAATCAAGCGTATGATTAGAAATAATAACTCACAAGCAATGAATTCAAAAAGATTAGATCTTTGCCGAAATGCACAAGTACAGCATCCCATTATGCATCCTTTCCTCTCCGGTTTCTAGAGAGCAGACCAAAAAACAACACAAAAAAATTTTATCTTGTCCTCTTAAAGCTGGCTGTACTTGAAATCTGACTAATCGTTCTTCTCTATCTGATGATCAGAACCCTTGGTCATTTAAAGATACCATCAGCACCGGGTGGGGTGTCTCTTCCATCTCATCTTTTTCCAATTATGCCAAAAGCTAGTTTTACAGGGCACAGATCAGAAACAAAACACCACATTTTATCTTATTTATACAGAATAAGAAAGATAGGTTGAGGTTAAAGTCCAAAGATGATTGGAATGAAAAAAAAAATCCATTTATAAGTTACTCTTGGAGTTACACAACAGTTCGGGACCTATTCTTTTATTTAAGTAAGGGTTGAGAGAGGTAATTAGAGAAATTACGTTAAGATTTAAAAGTATTATATATTGAAACCAGCACCCAAAGTTCCATGTAGTAGCTTTGATTAAGTCAAAAGGATTTCATTTCACCAAGAAAATTTAGAGAATTAAAGTTCATAAGATTTTATATTTTGTGGTGCTCTATCTCTAATCAGAGCACATATAATTCATAGTCGACAGTGCTAATAATGGATAGTATGGTCCCAAAAGGAAACTGACTGACAAAAAATGATAAATACTGTGTCTCAGAATATCATAGAGAGGGGATGGGTTGATTTGCCTTTCCAGCTATGCTTGGTTTAGGCTGCACCACCGCAGCACACGCTGATGACACGGTAACATAATTCATACAAATGAGGATAGCAGAGCACAGACTGGGATTTGAAAAATTTCTGCAGATGAATTCCCAAGGCTGAATAAACCACATGTGGGTAAGTGGGAGCTGACGTAATGAAGGAGATAAATATGAATAAAGTTCACACATACACTTAGGGGGGAAAAGAAAGTGCTCCACAGCTTATAAATTAAACCCTTCCTCCAAAAAATAAGGAAGAAAGAGCCTTGTTTGAGTTGGTAAGAGAAAGTATCTTGTCCATTATGGAATATCTGAGAAAACAGTTCAATGTTGAGTTGTCACACAAGTAAATGCCTCTTTACACAAAGATCTATTCTATTTATTACAAGTTACGGTCTTAGAAAATGCCACTGAAAATCTTTGGAAAGGATACTTTTATTCACAAAACAAAGATTTAAAAAAAAAATCCATATATCAATTTGGAGGAGTTCGAGTGCCTTTGGCTACATATGAGAAAGTAGTTTTATGAAGCAACTCTGACCCACCCTTAATGTACTTTCATGGAACAATCATCAAGAGCCAAATCTAAAGGCTTTTGCAGGCTGCATACTTCTACCTTTACTCCCAAGGAAACCGAACCCTGTGTTTCAGCTGATAGCACTATTTCCCAGCCCAACATTAAATTTCCATCCATAAAAAGTGAACATATCTCGCACGCACTCAAGTACACAAGAGCAGATGCCAAGTATAGTAAAAAAGAAACTGGAGCTCTGTGGTCCCTACTCTGTCAACCATTAATTCAACAAACATGCATAGTACCAAACAGATGCTAGTAAACAGGACTGAAAATGGAAGAGATATTAACAGCAATACAACTATTCCTGCTTTTAACTATAAGCAAAACAAGTTACTGCTCTAAGGAAGTCGACCTCCAAATCAGAGAGGCAGCCACCTTCCAGTATACCATCCTGCTCCCTCAAGACTCACTGCATGATAGATGCAACTTTTTTTTGTTTT
>NW_006399906.1:3161466-3173976 GCF_000299155.1 Elephantulus edwardii | reverse complement strand
TCACCAGCATTTGTTGCTTGCTGTTCTGTTAAATTTTGCTATTCTGACTGGGGTGAGATGGTATCTCATAGTTGTCTTGATTTGCATCTCTCTCAGAGCTAGGGATTTTGAACATTTTTTCATGTGCTTGTTGGCCATCTGAATGTCTTCCTTGGTGAAGTGTCTGTTCATATCCTGTGCCCACTTTTCAATTGGATTATTCAGATAGGTGCAACTTTTATCAGAAACTGACAAGAGTGAAAAGTAAAGAAAAGGAAAGGATGATATGTATACTGAATGGCAGGGCAAGATTCCCAATGCTGTTGTTGTTATGTGCCGTCGAGTGGCCTGCAACTCACAGCAACCCTATGTTCAACAGCCCTAAACCCTGCTCTATCCTGTGCCAATCTCACTGTCTCTGACACACCTACCCCCTTTATCCCAGTCACTGAATCAATCCATCTTACAGAGGGTCTTCCTCTCCTGTGATGTCCCTCCACCCTCCCAAGCATGATGTCCCTCTCCAAGGACCGGTCCCGCCTTACAACACATGCTATAAGTAAGGTCAACACAACCATGCCAATGCTTACCTTGCTTAAATCTGTTCTATCAGGAATTGAAATTTGAAGAGTTTTGTTTTTGTGGGAAGATGTTGTGGGGCTGGGAGGGAGATAGATACCAGCCATACCTAGGAGGAAAATCTTTGATGCAACAAAACCCACAAAATTGTTCACAAGAGATTAATAACTAAACACAAAGAAATCTGTGTTTACCTTATTTTGAGGGTAATCTGGTACTGTGGAGACATAAAATCTGACCCACAGTTTCCAGTGGTTCAAAAGAATATGACTTGAAAACACTGATAAATTCTGATCTCATTTTCTACCTTCTATTTAGATATTAAAAGGCATGTTGTATTGGGAAAATCTGCTGTTAAAAATCTCTATAAAGTGCTAATGAACAGTATGCAATTTTAGAGTACAGTGTAGCTGATCCAAGCCATAGTATTCTCAACTATGCATCTGAGAGTTAGGCAATGAATAAGGATGACTGAAGAAGAATCAATACCTTTGAATTGTGGTATTAAACAAGAGTACTGTATATTCCATGGACTGCCAAAAGAATAAGCAAGTTTGTCTTGGAGGAGGTGTAACAAGAGTCTCCTTAAATGCAAGAATGGTGAAACATATATACTCACATACTTCGGACATGCTGTTCTTGGAAAAAGCTCATGCTGGAAATGTGGAGGATCAGAGACAGAGAGGAAGGATGTAAAAAAGATGGACTAGCACAGTGATTGTAGCAATGAGCTGGAACATGTCCAAGACCTTGAGGATTGATGCAGGATAGGATGCTCCAATCTGTTTACAGCTAGGAGTTGTAGATGACATGACAGCACAGAGCAACAAAAATAACTGAGAATTTAGTCAAAGGCAGAAGAATATTGTAGAGAACAAAAAATGACCAAGAGAATAAACAGGCCTGTTTTGTGGAAAGTGAAACCAGAATGCTCCTTGGAATTGAGAATGGTGAAAATTCATCTCACATACTTGAGCATGTTATTAAGAGGGGCCAGTCCTTGGAGAGGGACATGATGCTTATAAAGGTGAAGAGTTAGCATAAGAGAGGAAGACCTTTCACATGATGGATTGACACAATGATTGTAGCAATGGGCTCAAGTGTGTTGTAGATGGCAAGGATGGCACAGGATAGCGCAGGTTTCAGATCCACTACTCACAGGGTCTCGTTGAGTTGCAACTGACTCAACAGCACATAACAACAACATATTGCAGAGCATGTATTCTGAAGAGAAAGACATTCACACAAGAGTGAAAACAAAAGAGTCATCTGTCATCTTTTTCCTAAGTAGAAAAGCAAGTGCTTAAAATAAACAAGCCAATCGAATAGTTAGATTAAATATATATATTTATATTTTTTAATGAAAAATTATGTGTGTGTGTGTATATATATATATATATGTGTGTGTATGTGTGTGTGTGTGTGTGTGTGTATTAGGCAACCCCTAGTGGCATTATGTGTTATGTGCTGGGTTGCTAATCATAAGGTTGGAGGTTCTAATTCATCAGCTGTCCCTTGCGAGAAAGCCAGACAGGCCCCACCCAAAAAGATGTACTGTTGTTATTATTATTGTTGAGTCCGTCCCAACTCATAATGATCCTATATGCAACAGAACGAAACACTGCCTTACCTGCACCATCTTTGCAATTGCTGCTGTACTTGAGTCCACTGTAAAGATCTATACCCACGTGAGAGTAAACGAGTCAGAAAAATTCAACAGCAGTGGGTGGAGATTAACACACACACACACACACACACAGAGCCAGAGAAACAGAAACCTCTACAGTTATAAATATATCTGCATTTTATCTACAATCCTTATTTATTTATTAAACTAATTTTTCCTGAGCTCTTACTAGGTAATAATGTATATAGTAATGTGTATCCTAATGTATAACACTGAATAGATACATAATCCAAAAAGATCATACTTAGTGCCAGCAATTTCCCTTCTCTTTTGAACAGGGCAGGTCATAGAAGGAAACTTTGAGGCTTTCAAGACTAATGTGCTAATAGTATTTGGATGCCTTTTCATGATTCTGATATTGATAAGAAGACATATAAGAATAAAATTAATTTTTAACAAAATTAATTATTTAAACTTGTGACATTCTCATGAACTATGTCTGCCCCCTTCCTTCATTTCCAAACACTAATTGACAGCACTTGAAAATAGTGATTCAGCTTCCGCATGTCATATAATTCTCAGGGACTGTAGCTATATTCCTCAGGCCAGTAGACTGACAAATCAAAAGATAAGAAATACCTCTCAGCTTGAATCAACTGAAATGTGTCAGAAAATACATTTGGCATAATCTTCAAAAATGTCAGGTTTGGCGATGACAGGATAGGCACAGTTTTCCTGACAGTTTTAGCACACCAAAGTTTCAAAGTCCAAGTTAGAACGAGGAAAGAAAAAAACACTTTTGTCTGCTATTTTGGAGAAAAGGACTACACGCAACAAGAGGAAATGTATGACAAGCCACGTGAGTATCTGACAAAGATGTCAGAAAATACGAGGCTGCCTAATTAATGCAGCACTTACCTTGGAAAATGTCCACTCAGATTAAAAGGATTAAAGTATCTTTCAAAATTTCTGCTTAAGGGATGTGCCCATTTCCATTCCTTTTCAAGGTACCCATCATACATGCCTTGTATGAGTACTTTTATAAATGGGAGTGAATGGCTTGCATGAGAAAGTACGTAATGGCCTCTACTGGCCATCACACCTTATCTAATAGCCTTGAATTTTGGTTTGTCTTGTTTTTTTTAAAGGCAACACAATGTACCTCAGATTCTTGTACCTTGAAATCAGAACTAGATGGTGTCTGGCTACCACTCTCCAATACTTTATAAACAGGCTCACAATAGATGTATCTTGACAGATTGGCCCTTCCCAATTATAAACTCAGAAGTATTTGAGCTGAAGTCTTCCCATCTTCACCTCCAAGAAGCATTTTCTGGCTACTCCTTCAAAGATAATTTGTTTGTTGGGATTTTTTTGGGGTTTTTTTTTTTTGGTTAAAAAAAAACCAACCCAAAAAACAAAAAAAGCAAATCCACTCCCAGCAAATGCATTCTCATGGCCACTATTCACTGGATTTCTGGGGCTGTCACTCTTTATGGAGACTTTTCTTTCAAGCACCAGCTGATAGATTTCAACCACCAACCTTCAAGTTAGCAGTCCAACATACGTGTGTATGTGAATACCATATCCATGGTTTATTCAATAAGATATTCCAAAACACAATTCAAAGGCATTCATTCTTCTGTCTTGCTAATTCACTATGCAATTTTCACATGCAGATAAAGCAAGGGAAAATACCATGGTATGGACACTTTAATTTTCAAATTTATGTCTTTGGTCTTTAGCATTTTAAAGAGGTCCATAGTAGAGGATGTGTGTTGATTTTTTTCACTGCTGCTTTCCAGACGTTGATTGTGGGTCCAAGTAAAATGAAATCCTTGACAACTTCAATATTTTCTCCTTTTATCCTATTGCTTATTAGTGTAGCTGTATGAACTTTTGTGAGTTGTTATTCTTTTATGTTTAGGTATACTCCACATTGATGGATATAGGCTTTCATTTCATCAGTAAGTACTTCGAGTCATCTCAATTTTCATTAAGCAGTGAGATATTCTTTACACCTTGAACATAAATCTTCCCCTGTAATCATCTATGACTAAACAGCAAATTCTTCAAAAAGTAAAGAATTTCACCCCTGAGAACTCTACTCTTTAAAATTATCCATGAGTCCAAATGGGCAACAGTTATTTTAAAGCACAGATGAGAAATTGGAGGCAAGGAGACTAAATTATGAAGTAGGACAACCAGAACACAAATAATGAGTATTATGACACAAATTAAAGAATAGAGCCAATCTCACTGAATATCATGTATAGGAACTGTTAAATAGGTTCCTGTTAGTTTGTGTCCTTTTACCAAAAGTACAATAAAAGTATTTTCAAATATGAAAGAAAAATTAAAACTGAAGAAAGCAAATTCTTATCTATATCATGCTTCCTTTTGAACACTATTAAGCTCACTTTGCTCTGTCACCATCACCATCACCACTGTCCACCCTATACATGCTCTCACATAATCAGCAACTACAAACTGTGGATAAAAGAAGTAACAACTTAATCAGTTCTCCAAGAAGCACTACACAGAGCCAAGACCCATGTTTCTACCTCTGGCTACGAAACTCTGACTCCTCCAATTTCCCATTTGTAAATAGATCTCCAAAAGAAATCAGCCCAAGGGCACTAAATGGCTGTAAATCTCAGCAGGAACATTGCACTCTGACAATTGCAAACCCCAATAAGCTTCTCAGATGGGAGATGCAGAGTGTCTTATTCAGACATGTTTCTTCAACACAATCTAACAACTCTTGCACTGTCAACTTTCATCAGATTGCCATCTATAAATGAAGTAGTAAAAATTTTCAATAATAAAGAACACGAACAAAACCTGTTAACACTTGACAGTGATCATTTTCTTTCTTTGAAAGAAAAAGAAAAAAAAACCAACCCAAACTACACAAACAAACAACTCACAAACCTACAAATCCCTATTTGGACTATTCTTAATTGTGCTGGCCATGTTTCATTTACTTTCTCCACCAATTCAGCAGGAATCTGTCAATGCGGGTACCGTAAATTACTAAATACATTACTTACTTCAAATTGATCATTCATTTACATGTTTATGAATGTTATATGCTGAAATAAATTGACAAGACATTCCTTTATTGTTTAAGTCTATACATACAGTTTACCAAATGAAACATGTACCAAATCAATTAAAAGAGAAAAATGACGGAAAAATTCTATTTGTATTCCTTGTATTTTCAGTCTGGCTTTATACCTTTTTCCTTTAAAAAGAAGTGCTGTCAAAATGTCTTTTTTCCCTACCATATTTGGGGAAATGTAATATAATACGATATACTACAGCTCTCAAAATAACCTATTCCTCTAAGTTCCAAAAAAGACCAGCCAGTCATTTCAGGACGTGTATTACTCACTCCTCACTGGTTATTTATTGAGCATGAACTATGTTCCTCTATCATGGATGGTAATAGGAAATAAAATAGGGGGAAAGAAATTCAAAAGTACCCACTATTACTTTCGCATCACACACTTTTGGCATGTTGTTAGAAGTGGCCAGTCCTTGGGGAAAGATGGCATGCTGGGAAAGGTGGAAAGTTGGAGAAAGAGAAGACAACTCTAAATAAGATTTACTGACACAGTGTCTAGAGTAACGGCCTCAAGTATATCAGATATGGTAAAGATGGAGCAGGACAGGACAAAGTTCACCTCTGTTGTTCACCAATCAGTGGGTGTAATAGTTAACTCGATGACATCTGACAATAACCTACATGCAAAAAGGAAAAAAAATTATTATAATATAGATGGTTAGTATAATCATAGGGCTTTGTATGTAAAACCTGAGGTATAAACAAGTTGTTGTTATGTGGAACTAACTCATAGTTGTTGACCTTCCAGCAAATTTTCAACAGATATTAATCACATGGGAGGAGATGGCCAGTTTTCTCCCACAGAGCATCTGGTGGATTCAAGCTTCCTATCTTCAGGTCAGCAGAACCACTCCTTTCCGGTAGGCTACTAGAGCTCCTTATATGCAGTCAGGAGTAACTAGGATCTCCTAGGGTTTGAAGAATGAATAGGAACAAGGTACAGAGGGAAGAAAAGACAAGATTTAGACCAATATTGTGTGAAAAGAGAGTTAGAAAGCACAGACTTGGAAAATAAAAAGTAAACTGGTATGTGTAGAAAACACAGGATGGGAGTTAATATGAAGAGGTGGAGTTAGAACATAGCCATCATTTGATTGTGGAGGTCTCAAGGTGTTTAAGTTATGGGAAAGATGTGATCAGATTTCTGTTTTTTAAAGCATTTTGGAAGATATGCCCAACAGAACAGAGTATTAGCAGAAACACCTGGCAGGAATAAACTGTAGAGAAAAATAGAAGTCAAAGAGATTATATCACAATACTGCAAAGGAACATGGTTGGGAGATGAAGTTCTGTGTCCAGCTAGCTCACGTTTTCGTCCTTTGGAAGTAACATTAGGCCCTTCATGTCCAGATGGTGTTAGTCATCATCACATTAGTGAGAGGCACCTGATTCAAGGGCAAATGGCACGTAAGTGTCCTTTCTCAACCCAAAAGAACCCAACAAAATCAATGTTGTCCAATTATGGAAAAGTAAACAGAGCTAGTAACAGCTTACATGTGTGAGTCCTAAAGTATAAAAGTTTAGAGAATGTTCTTCAGGATTTGCAAGACTTGACTCTCCTGGCTCTCCTCTGAACTGGACATTGAAAGAAGTGCCTTCCATTCTATTTATTTATCTATAAACCAGAAATAACAGCAATTCACTGGGTTTTAAATAAGATTATGCAAAGAATCATACATATTGCCATCATTATTGAACAACTGATACTAAAGAAGAGGTGGGTGCCACATATAGTATTTTGGAAAACTTGCATTGATACTAATATGGAAGAATAATCAAGGAAACAAACATTACCACCTGTGAATAATATGTACCTTACACAATCAACTACATACATCAGACTAAATGGCCATTTATTCAAAGTAAAACCAGAAGGCCAAAGGACACCAAATCAATATAAACAGAACAGAAATAAAGAGAATGCTGATAAAATATGAGATTTATAAGCAGTCAAGAAATAATCTGTACAAAAATTGTTAAATGGAAACCTAATTTTTTTGTGCAAGACTTCACCTACAATAAAACAGTATTTCTTAAAAGAAGAAAGGAAAGAATGTAAGTTTGATATTAGATGAACTGTGATTTAAATGAGAAGAGATCAAAGTTCCAGAGGAAGATACAAGGTAGGAAGTGATACTCTTCCCCTACACTTTACTTTGGTTTGATAGTCAATGTCCTGAACTGTCATGTACCCCTATACCATTCTCCCAATTTTAACTGAATCCATGGCTCCTTGGGAATATTTGGGAGTGGAAGGAACCTCCTACTTATGGCTCATGTTAAGTGTGACAAAAGCAGGATTAAAGAGACAGGTCATGCTCTTTGATTTTTCTTCTCACCTATTGCTTAGAAGGCAAAAGTGATGACTGGAGATTCAGCAGTCATCTTGCATCACCTAAACAATGGCAGAAGAGGAGAGCTTTAAAAGGCATTCCTGCAAACCTAAGCTGCATTAGAATCTCCTAGAAAACTTGAAAACTACCCATGCCCCACCCTCAGATAGCCTGACTTAATCATCTTAGGTGGGGCCAAAACACAGATATTTGTGTGTGGTATCATAAGCGCCATGGATAATTCAAAACAGTGGAACAGGAGCTGAAAAAATCACTGATTTAAACACAACATAATCATCCTACTATCTAACATCTGACTCCATCAAGTTTCTCTTAAAATGGCATAAAATAAAACAGTAACAGCTTGAATTTTAATATCTCCTTGATAATGATCTGTTAGGCTGGTTTCTTAGAAACGACTGTATACAAATGCTCTGGTGTTCTAGTGCTAAGAAGCTGCACTGCAACCCCAAAGACACATGGTTTGAAACCCTAGTTGTTCCTCAGAAGAATGATGGGCAATCTCCTCAAACGTTATATACTGTCTCTGAAAACCTGCTGGAGTGTCAGCTATGGGTTGGTTCTAGATGGCTCACAAACAACCTTGACGCTTGAAACAATGCTTTAAGGTCAACAGCATATTTTTGAGAATAAAAAATTCTTTCCCTCTAGACATGTAGTCCCCAAATTTTAGTGCAGCACAGATGTCTACATTCTTTCTACTTTTACTTCTTAGAAACATGCACATAAGTCAGTATGCAAGCCCGGCATTAACAGAATGAAAGGTAGTTCTGATATCCACTGTACGGTTTCTTCAGATGTACTTTACTTCTTTTCATTTCATAAAATGGGTACCAGGGAATATGCAAACAATGGGGGGAAAGGAATGAGAAGAGGAAAATATGGGTAGAAAACAATTGGAAAAACTAGTTTCAAAAAGAGAAAACATTGCTGCTGAGTTGGTTCTAATTCACGTTGACTCTTCACTGGGCTCCCAAGGTTGTAAACGTTTACAGAAGGACATTGCCCATATTCTTCCCACAGATTCACACCAACCTTTTGTTTAGCAACCCAACCTTTATCAAACAGATTATGACAATGGGACTTCCTGAATAACCAGTAGTGAACTTAATTTCCTGGGTTCTATGATTGTTCAACAATGGACTTCCCTGAAAGTTACTTTGATTTTGCCATTACATATAGCTTCTTAATAAAAAGTTTATATTTCTTTCATGCAAACTTCTCCTTGATCTAAATCCAGACTGTGCCACATCCATATTAAATTCCAAAATATAAACAGAAAACACCAAATCCTCACCTATTCTCAGGTCCTGGTACAGAAGTTTAAATACATCAAATGAAATGCATAGAAAAGCTCCTCTCTCTCATACAGCTTAATGATAATTTATAACCATTGAGCATTTGTAAATTTAACAGCCCATCAATGTGTCTGCGTGCACACTAGTTCTAAAGACTCATTAAGTGACATTAAACATAACTTTCCATGAAGGACTATATAGCATGAATGGGTGGGCTCTGGTGAGCAACCACTGCTCCTTACTATAATTTATCATTTATAATTTTGTCTTATTACTTCTAAAAACACTTCTTTAAAAGGGGTGAGGGCAAGCAGTCAGTAACATTTTTAAAAAACATTCACTACTCTGCTGAGGCTATAAATTACAAAGGCAAAAAAATCTTTTATGATCCTAAGGATATGCTAATTCTTTTTCCAGTCACCCAAAAAATGACAAAAAAAGAGTTGTGTGGAAGTCTTATCGAAATTTAAAAATTCATTTCTTTGAGCAGGGTTGTATTATTTCCAACTCACTTCATGCTCCACCTAATTCCAAAGAATATCAGTAAAATGAGGCCTAAAAATGTAGATTTACCACCTCCCCCTAATGCACAAATGATGAGAGAGCCCCTATTACATTTCTAACCCATGTTGTTCTTGTTATGTGTCGTTGAGTAGCTTGTGACTCATAGCGATGCTATGCACAACAGCCCTAAACTATGCTCTGTCCTGTGCCAATTGCACTGTCTCTGATACACTCATCCCGATTACCCTAGTCACTGAATCAATCCACCTGATAATAGAGGGTCTTACCCTCCTGTGCTGTCCCTCCACCATCCCAAACATGATGTCCGTCTCCAAGGACTCCTTGCAACATGTCCAAATTATGTCAGATGAAGCTTCAGAATCCTTGCCTCCAAGGAGCAACCTAGTTTAAACCTCTGCAGGATAAACCTGTTCATTCTCTTAGCAGTCCATGGTATTCAATACTCTTCTCCAACACCACAGCTCAAAGGCAACAATTCTCCTTCTATCCTCCCTAGTCATTATCCAGCTCTCTGATGCATAGCAAGTGATTGCAAAGATCAAGGTCTGTATCAGGCAAACCTTAGTCTCCAGAGTAACACCACTGCTCTTCAGTACTTTGGAAAGGTCCCTAACAGCAGACTTTCCCATCGCAATACATCTTTTAATTTCCTGGCTGCTGGTGCCAAGAGTATTGACTGTGGAGCCAAGCAAACTAAAGCTTTGAACAATCTCAATCTCTTCACCATCCATCCTGATGCTGCCAATTGGCCCAGTGGTGAGAATCTTTGTCTTCTTTATATTGAGCCTAAATCCATACTGAAGGCTGCAGTCCTTGATCCTCTGCAATAAGTGCTTCAGGTCCTCCTCAGTTTCAGCAAAAATGGTTGTGTCATCTGCATAACGCACATTGTTGTTGTTATGTGCCATCGAGTCGCTTGCAACTCATAGCAACACTATCTATGTACAACAGCCCTAAACTCTGCTCTGTCCTGTACTAATTGCACCGTCTCCGATACACCCATCCCGATTAACCCAGTCACTGAATCAATTCACCTCATAGAAGGCCTTCCCCCTCCTGCGCTGTCCCTCCACCCTCCCAAGCATGATGTCCCTCTCCAAGGACCGGTCCCTCCTTACAGCATGTCCAAAGTATGTTAGACGGAGCCTCAGAAATTCTGTGCTCCACAAACATCCAAAGTGATAAGGCCTTTACCCAATCTGAATGGATTTTACAGTGCCATTTATAGTAATGCTAATTTTGTCAAGGAATTCATCTTAAGAGGGTTTTTTAAATTTCTTTTAGTTTTAATAAGCAAAATCAGGTCAATATTTAATGCTATAGTTAAAAGGGAATGTTATTTTAAAGCTGATAGGGGCCCAAGACTACTAAAATGTCAAATATCAGTGGTAAAACCTTAGTATTACCTCCTGCATAAGAAAACTTTTTCACAAATCTTCCCTTAGACAACCTCAAAAATCCAATCAGATATTCAGGAATGCCATGAATCTTGAATGGTTATAATACTTTCACTATTTTCATGTTCATTCCCACTGAGTCAGAAAGGACCTTCCATTATGTTTTCAGAGGCAGTAAATGGCACAGGAGATTGTCCATCTTTCTCTTGCAAGGATGGTGGATTCAAACTTAGTGCCTTTGGGCTGGAAGTACAGCTCCTTAGCACTAGGCAAACAGAGCTCTCACTATATGGTTTATTACTGCCTATTACTAGAATTCAAAGTTTCAACTATCAATGCATTAAGCATAACACAATAATTATACTGATAGCAAAATTACCACTATAAAGAAGATCACCTATTGATTTAGCTTTGGCATAAAATTCTTTTCTTTTCCTTCTTGTTCTAGACATGTGGTCCCCAAATTTCAGTGCAGCACAGATGTCTATATTCTTTTGCCAAATTCCACATATCACTTCTACTAACTTTGTTGAATAAAAATACTCTTTCCAGAAACAATGTGGTGGTAAAATGTTATCGTACATGTAGGTTTCTTGAATAAAAGTTCAGTCACAAGATTAGGTTCATCTCAGCAGAGCAGCCATTTTAAAAAGGAACTCTATAACACCAATGTGGAAGTCCACCCTAAATTCATCCACTTCAGTAGTTTTAGTGCACATGCAAAAAAAAATCCACACACAATCACCAACAAAATTACAGTCACCTCTATATGAGGCAAAATCTTTAAACCTTTCTTGCAGGATATTATTATTTAAGGTTGAAATTCGAGAATTCATAAGGCACATATTTTCTATATGAAATTTAGAAAATTTGTCATCCAGTAACTAATTTAAAGATAATTTTTATTATCTTTTTATCATATTAACTCTAGTATTCATAAACTTTCTCTCTTAACATTTAACATGCAAAACGTTGTGCATGAACAATCCAAGTTTTGTTGTTATTAGGTGCCGTCGAGTTGACTATAACTCCTAACACCCTATGAACAAAATATCTACACCCTGTTCTATCCTGCACCGTCCTCACCTCACACCTCCTGACACATAAGAGCCCACTGTAGCAGTCACCATGTCAATCCACCTGGTCAAGGGTCTTCCTCTCTGCTGAACCTCCACCGTTCTCAGCATCATATCCTTCTCAAAGAAATAGACCCTCCTAACAACATTCCCAAAGTATTTGAGGTGAAGCCTCATCATTCTTGCCTCCAAAGAGCACTCTCCCACTGCATCCTCTCCATGACATATCTGTTAATGCACTTGGCCATCCATAAGATGTTCAGTACTTTTCTCCAACACCATAGCTCAAAGGCAGCAATTCTTTTCCTGTCACCTTTATTCGTTGTCCAGTTCTCAGCTGCACAGCAGGAAATCAGAAAGACCATGGCCTGAGTCAGATGGACCTTAGTCCTCAAACTTACATTGTTGTTGTTGTTCTGTGCCGTCCAGTCGTTTCCGACTCATAGTGACCCTATGCACAACAGCCCTAAACCCTGCTCTATCCTGCGCCAACCGCACCGCCTCTGACACACCCATCCCGATTACCCCAGTCACCGAATCAATCC
>NW_006399906.1:3085737-3158326 GCF_000299155.1 Elephantulus edwardii | reverse complement strand
CCATTGTCCAACCCATGATCTGACAGCTTGTATCTTAAGCTTTCTTGGCTTCTGTGATTCCAAAAACGTTGACTGCTGACATTTTTCTTTTGACCAGTGTCTCTTAAGTTTAGTTGTACTGTCTCCAAGGGAAGTTGACGTGCCCTGTAGAACTCTTGTGTAGATTATGTTTTCCTTTCTGGAAGACGCCTCCTTTTGCTGTTATCCGAGGTGACCTTGCCCAGGGAAACCCGGCCAGAGAGGGAGGGAGGAGGCGTCACTGGGCAAGGTCACCTCGGATAACAGCAAAAGGAGGCGTCTTCCAGGTCAGACCCAAACTTACATTACTCCTCAATAATTTGGAGAGGTCCCTAATTGCAGATTTTCCCAGTACAATATGTCTCCTTACTTCCTGACTGCTGGTACTAAGGGTGTTAATTGTGGATCCAAGCAAGATGAAGCTGTCCATGACAGGCATATTTAAATATGAATGAGAAACCGACCATTTGAGGGAAGATAAATTCTCTCAAAAGAATTCTAACTTGCAGGTGCTATGTAACATCAACTCCACTACAACTCACTCATAGAAATTCTTTAAGATAGAGTACTCCTTATAGTGTGTAAAAACTAATTTTTAAACCTTACTTAAAGCTTAGGAAGCCAGAGCATTTTCTTTTGTAACAGTCCAGCTGTTTGACTCAACTGAGTGAATCTAACTGGCTGTTTTGCCTTCAGGTGGCTAGATGACACATGCTTTAATTTGACAGGTGAGATGTTTGGGGATTTTCTCATGTGTATTTCTGCAACTAGCAATCATCAATAAGTTAGCATGATTACTGTATTCACAATTAATGAATTTCTCCCAACACATATGAACAAAGCAGAACAAAGCATGTAAAAGAAAATCATCAGGCGCATACCTTCTTGATTTTTCTTCTATCTCTAATAACCCTTTATATAAACTACCTAATGTGATAATTTGAAGCACTGTGTTCACATCTAAAATTATAATTCTAATTCCTTATTAATTGGTGTTAAATAAGAGTTACCAGATTATTCCAAAGCTAATAGTCCATAAGAGCAGGCAGGCACAAGTTGAGCAGTCATTTAAAATTAGCTTATTCACTCTAAAATAAAGATTGAATGTTAAGGTATAAAATTATTCTAAATCCCCAAACACACCAGAACCAATTGTGAAATTAAATATGACACTTTTCATAATTCAACCTACAGTACTTGATTTTCGTCTTTCTCCTCAGTTACCCCTAAATTAAATTAGCCTTATTGATTATAACTCAGAAATCCCTGTCTTGTTACCATGATTTTAAAATTTTAATGAAATGTTTTAAAATATTTAAGGGATTTTTAATTTTTTTTAAAAAATTCAATATAAATAGTCAAATATGGATTCAATGGATATCTCAATACAGCTGTTAAATACTCAGCAAAAAATTCTCTGCTGTCTGGAGACAGCAGATAAATTCATGCATCACAACTCTATTTTTAGGTCTAGCATGATCTCTTATTACTGAAGAATGATCTCTTATTACTGATGATTTTAAGGACTGATTAGAAGTGTTTTTTAACAAAGGGCTAGGTGGGTCTAGGTTCAAGCATTGCTGTGTACTGAGATGCTGATAGCCTTAATAGAAACAGAATCAATAAATTAATATCCACAAGTGATTTTTCTAAAACACAGAAGACTACACACATTTCTATAAATTTGGTAATTAGGTATCTATGCTATCCTGGACCTAGTAGAGCCTTTAATTTGACAATATACCTCCTAAGTATTATATGTTTAATCAGCACCCTGATTCCACATTACTTTCAGTGCACTGAGTCAGAGAGATCTGGCTTTGATCCTTTTGTTTAACTTAAAAGAGAAACATACTTAAAGTTTTTCCTTAACAATTACAACTAATAGAACACTGAACAAAAAAAAAAAAGGAAAGGAAAGAAAAAAAATATTTTGGCATCCCTAATCCCAGTCCATTCCTTCAGCCTCTTCTAGTCTAATACCATGTTTTTGGGTATTTGGTTATCCTGTATGAATTCAGAAGCATTTCTTTGTGGATTAGAAGATTTTATACATACAGCAGCATCTGTTAGGGGGTAATAAGTTCTGTTACTTCATTAACCTGGGATGGGTTTTTTCTATTAAAAATAAACACATACCCCTTTTTTCAGGGAGCTCTGATGCCATACTGGTAAGAAGCTGTGCTACAATCCTGAAGGCATGTGATTCGAATCCACCCACTGCTTGAAGGGAGAAGGATGGGCAGTCTCCTCCTGTGTGGTTAACTGCCTCTGAAAACCCACTGTAGAGTTAGCTATGGGTCAGTTCTGGCTCGATAGTACACAACAACAACTGTCTTTTTTTCAGTGTTCTTGTCATAATAATATTCTGAATGATTTATTTCCATTTTTTACTTTTTGTTCATTCACTTTTCTGAAATAAATTTAAAAATATTGCTAAAGAAAAGCGGTGGAGTACCTAGATGAATTGATTTGCGCTCTGAACTATATTCTCTGCCCAAGAGATGGTGATGAAATATTCCCTTTCTCTGCATAAATATAATACTAAACATTATTAGCCACTTTATCACCTGAGGAATTATCACCAAGGGAGTGTTTAGCATACAAATGCCCATATCAGAACTACATTCTTACTCAACAGAATGCAAGGCTAAGCTTTGTTAAATTAAGTAGTGACTGGTCATTTATGACATAAATCAAAAGGAGGCTCTTTAAAAGTAGAATACATTAGTGCATAAAGAGTAGTAAGATACTGTTTCTTTGTCATAAGGCAGCCATCTCCATCCCTGAATGTGTGTATGTTTATTTACACACACATACTTACGTGTATATTTTATATTATGATACATTTCTATTTCAATTATGGTCACTATATTTACATAAACTACAAACATTTCTTTTTACTGGAGGATCAGCCCTAATAATCAGCATTGTTCACTGTCACTTATGAAATAGTTTTGCTTTCACCACTGTAGCCATACAACATTTAGTTTCACAATATATGGTTCAACTTAATGAGAATAATTGAAAATAGGCTATAAAAATCAACTGAATTAGACATACAATAATCTAATATGAAAAAGAATAAAAACTATCGCTAACTAGCCTCTTACTATGTCCCAGGTAGTGAGCCCAGTATTTCGCACATTTTTAACTCAATCTGCTATAAAATAACCCCAGGAGGTAGGTACTGTTATAATCCCTATTTTACAAATGATGAACCAAGAAGTTAAGACACCCTCCTAAGCCTACAAAGTTATTAAGTTGTAGGTAGTTAGCTCAAGAGCTGCTGCTCCAAATTCTAAATTAAGCAGTATACCATGATGTCTCTAAAGAAGTTTCATATGAATCAAATGCTATATTTTCCAGTACCAAGAACTTTAATCTTAAAAATAGGTTTATTATGCACATTGTAGAATTTTAAAAGATGACAAAATGTTAGACAAAGTCTCAAGAACGTATTATAGCATATAAAATGAAACTCTGAACAAAATGTCAAACATTGTATGATCTCATGAAGATGAAACAGACGAGGCAAATATATAAAGAAGAGCATGTAACTGTGCCTACTGGGGCAGGAGTAAAATTGAAAGGGGAAATCTTTGTTTAGCCAAGTTTCTGCATGGAAGATATAGCAATGGATGCTGGTGATGGTTGCACAGCAAGATTGATGTAATTGGCTTCACTGAACAGAACAAATAAAAAATGAATTGGCAAATGTTATGTTACTTACTTTAAAGAAAAAACAAAAAAGACACAAACAAAACCCCCCAACAAAACAAAACCTTACAAGGTACCAAGAATGAACACTTTTCTTAAACCAAGAAGTCTTGTTTCACTTTCTCCAATCAATTCATTATAAAAACTTGTCACTGTGTATGTGTAAGATTGGAAGTGTTTCTTTCTGTTTCTTGTTTATATTACAAGCTATTCATAGGTTGGAATAGAAGCTAATCTATACATTATTGAAAATGCCACACCATATTGTACCCAGAGAACCTTTGATAAATACTAAATATTACATTGACAATGAGTAATGGCAACTGAAAACAAAATTATAATGTAATTCAAAGATGAAATATGAAGCTAAAATAAAATGAATGTTAGTCTCAGGCTGTCCCTAGTCCTCTGAAGCCAATGAAAAGGCATTTTTTAGATCAAATCAAGGGAGTACTTTTGAGGTCTGGTAAAAATAGTGATACACTTCTCATTACAATACTAAAAGATGAGGAAGAAAATAAATTAAGGATTTGAAGAAGAAAGTATGAACAAGCCATCTATAAAACACTTTTCTACACACTCAGAAAATAACTGGGGAAGGTCCAGCCATCTTTTCTAGACAATTTTTTTTATGCAACCAAAGTACTTATCTTAAAGTCTCTTTAATTTGCTTCTATTAGTCAAAGGAACTGTACTGTTTGAAAATTAGTATGTGCATGTATTACTTGTTATATTAATAAAAGTAAAGTCTAAAATGTCAGTCTATAGTCACTAAAGTAATACAAAATTTAGCAATTTTACTTAGTTATTTTAGTTAGTTCATTAATAGTTATTAATGAACATCAGATAATAAAGTAGTTCCTGAATATTATGCACTTCAAACAGTAATTTCTGAACACTGTTTAAAAATATAAGCTAAGGAGAAAAATATGAAACTATATTTAACAAAATATATAAACAGTGTCTCTTTTTGTATGTACATTGTTGTTGATTGCCGAACACCACTCATTGTGATCCTATGAACAAAAGACCTGAAGCCTTTCTATAACTATCATTGTTTCTCAAAGTTCGTATTTCCAGAAGAATGGATAGACAGACAAGACATAGAGAGAGGTGTGTGTGGATATATGTACACACTCACACACATATTTAAATACTGCCCACATAGCAAAGAATTTATCACAAATTGGTAAATAACACTTTTCTTGGCACCAAAATACATTCGTTTTAGTTGAAAAAACAAAAATTCTTTCTATAGAATATTGGTAGATATAAAATAAGTAATTGCTATCATGTGCTTGTGTTCTCCCCTTTTACATATGAATCATTTGGAGATGCCGAGATACATATTTTCGTAGTAAAAATGAATAATAAATACTTATTTAATCAATCCTAACCATCTCTATTCCACAGAGTATTCATTTATTTAAAAATTTAAAAAAAAACTGGAAAGAGAAAAAAGTTATCAGAAGAGCTTGTGGAGGCTTCAGCTGGTTAGATTTCATAAATACACATATTTGGATGTTTTGTATTTATTTGATATTTCTTAGGCATCCATCTACTTTTTTTCACTACCCCTTAAAGAGGCTGAGCTCCAATTTCTGAAGAAAGCAAATCCTACAGGCACTGAAAGAGAACCACCACAGTATGATTCCCTCCAGCCCCCATGAACATAGCACATGCCAGGGAGAAAGAGCAGACAGGGTATAGCAAGGTAAGACATTTTAGAAATAGCCACTTCTCCAATTCATTATCATCTCCATCTTCTTTTTGCTTTTTTCCTTTCTACTCTCCTTTCCTTGACTCCTTTCACTGTTTATTGTTCATCTTTAACCTTCTACTTACTTTTAACCTGCATTATTTCATAAAGTCTTGTGGAACTTAAAAGACTACACAAAACTTTAACACTGTAAATTTCCAATGAGGGGAAAACTGCTACAGGAGTAATTTTAGGCCTTTTCATTGTTAAGGCATCACAGTTCTCATTACAACCTTCCATGTTAATGGCTAGCTACTTTTTCAACAATTTCTGTTCTTCACTTTCTTTTTCAACATAATTCTCCACCTTAAATTACTCAACTCCGGGATGCTTTCTCCTCCTTCTTTGTTCTTCTATCTAGCAATATGCTTTCAAAATTACCAAATTTCTTTACGGTGTCTCCTAAATATACAAAAAATCTCATCAGGTTTTATGGAAAGGTTTTATGTCCTTTCCAGGTACTCTACCTTCTCTTCAGTGGGTCTATAAAAGAAAATGCAGAGAAAGTGTTTCAAAATAAACTATCTTTTAAGATAGTAGTAGTAGTAATAATAATAACAATAATTATTCATTGGCATCAAACATTTTAACTCATCATAGGAGATATCCAATAGTTAGGAAGACACTCTTAAAATATTCTCCTCATCTACTCATGCTTCAGAAATATTTACATTTTAAATATAGAGGCAGACTCAGACATAGTGGCTAATCACTCAACTACAAACAAGAAGGTAGGTTGGAGGCTCAAATCTATCCCATCTCCTTGAAAGGAAAGCCTGGTGATCCACTCCAAATGTCACAACCTTAAAAATATTTCAATGTTTTTCTACTCTGCACAGTGCTGTCACGATGTGTGAGAATCAACTGGCTGGCAATTAACAAAGACATGTATATGTGTGTGTGTGTGTGTGTGTGTGTATATGTATATGTATATGTATATGTATATGTATCGCCTTTCAAAATAACTTACCCAAGATTACATTTTAAAATTCACCTCTTAATACTTTCTTTTTCTATATACATCTGCACAGAATTCATGGATATGTATGTATGTATGTGTGTGTGTGGTGGGGTCTATGTATATATCTATATCTATCTATCTATACGCAAAGAATTCTTCACAAATCTATTTTTATGCATAATGCAGATTTTTTTCCAATAAATGACACAGAGTACTGCAAGAAGGAAATATCTTTTAATAGTCTAAATAGAGTTTATTTTTTGCATGCACTCTGCTTTTTACAAATTTCTTCCTGTCTTCATTATTTGTGAGTCATGTGTTAATTAATCCTAACAAAAATCTGGCCAAGGCTCTCGGTTCTTTTCTGAAGTAAAATTTCTGCTCCTCTAAGAATGTTTTAAATGTGTTTCGTGGAGAATTACATGTAAACCACCAGTTCAACTCAAGAGACAGGATGAGACATGCAATTAGGCTGCAAAAATCTGATGTGCTGACTCTTTCCACCTTTCTTGTCCCTTTCTGCATGGAAAAAGAAGGGAAAATTTCCTGACAAGATGCCAAATGAGCTCCGGAACTCGAGCGGCATCCTCGGTGGTGAGCGGCCCCTCTCTGCGCTTGGCCCCAGCCTGGGGAGCCCCCACCGCCTCAGTGCACTGTGCGTCACATTACTTCCGCTTTTCTAACTTTTCCACTTCTGCGCACCATCAATTATGCACTAGAATAACAGAGGCCTGGCAAGGCAGTGTAACATAAAGGCCGATTATGGCGATTAATAATTTAAACACCTGCGTGCCATGTTCCTTTTACCAGTGATATGAGGCTAGGGGAATGTGATGTAAGTCGAAGGCTCAAATGTACCATAATTACCAATTTGGGCAAGGTCCAGAATACCGTTCACCAGCGACCCTCCCATTCACTGCCTGCTGGGAGGAAAGGGGTGAAATAAATAGAAGTGCTCACAAAAGTAATTGCACTTCAAAAACTGATGAAGAATCACAAAAGCTCCTCGCCTTAACAATTAGCACATATTTATGGGCCCCAAATCCAGGCCCTTACAGAAAGGTAGCAATATTGCAGAGTTCTAGGGCATCTAGTATCTTCCAGAAATAAGATAATTATTTAAAGATTATATTTAAAGATTTTAAGAGAAAAGGCATATTGCTTCCATGTAAATATATTCCAACTTGCTTTAGATTGAACTACAGGCTCTTTTCAGCACAAAGTACATATATTAATTTATCAATAATTGGGATTTGGAAGGGATTACAGGTATAGCTATTACCAGTCTTCTCCATTTCATGGGAGTCTCTTTAACTGTGACTCAAAAATTCTGCAAGTTTCTCTGTTGATTCTTCTGTTTTTCCAGTTGCGATCTGAGATGTCATACCTGAGAAGAAACTTTCCTATGATCAAAAATTATAAAGGAAATAAATCCCCCTGGGTGTCTTGAGAAAGCTCAGATAGTATCTAAATACCAGGAGTTAAGGCATTGACTAAAGGGAAACTAAATGTAGATGAAATATCCAATGATATACATCCAAACAATACATCAAACTGAAAAAAATGTTGATAACTGCCAAGAATATACGGAGAAAAATCCCAAGATATACTGCAACCTTCCTAATGTTCAAACCTATTGCTGTCAAGCTGATTCTGATTCCTGGGGCTTCTGAGATTGTAAATCTTTATAGAAGAAGACTTCTTTCATCTTTCTCTTGTGGAGTATCTGGTAGATTTGAACCACTAACCTTTCTGTTAGTACGCCAATACAAAAGGCACCATGAGACCAGAGCTGTTTTCTAATGTTTAAGAAAGCAGAATAATCTCAGTTGCTCATTTGTATAAGTTAAAGGGCAAAGAATAAAACCAAGTATTTTATTAAAGATGCTGATAAATCAAAGGCTGACTATAAAGTGTGTGAAAATCTAGGAGACTACTACTTACTTCACATCAAACAATACTCCAGTTTTGGAATGAGGGTCCCATTATCTAGAAATATTCCAAAATTAATCCTTAGTCTACATGAGAGCTAATATTATATTTCTAAATGCAAATTGATGAAAACTCTAGGGGGGAAAAACCATTTTGAACTGTGGTTTCCAGAAGGCTTCAGGTTTAGTCATGTCAAATTAAAGGGGAGCACAGCTTCTTAAAATAACATTCTTCTTAAATCGCATCCATATGATTTAGCAAATTGATATGGCCAAAGTCAATAAATCATGATGCAGGGGTTTTATTTTAATGTATGACTGCTTTTCATTTTATTTCTTTACTTCAAGCCAACTCCTTATAATTTTTAGCCCAAAGTTGGATGTGTATTCTTGTCCAGGCCAAACAAGCTCTTTCTCACGTAACTGGTTCCGGCTTTTCAACATCAACCCACCACCACTGAAAGAAATGGTGCCCAGCAATTCAGCAAGGGACAAAGCTAGATACCTCTGGGGCTACACCAGCTCATAACCCATTAACTGCCTTTCAGTCGGCAGTATTTGAATTTTTAGATTCTGCCCCCCCCCCAATTTCTGCATGTAAGTGCTCCTTTATCTTTTTTTTTTAACCCCAGGGATTTAATTTTGTGCTGACACATACCCAAGAAGCAATCTCCATGAAACTATCCTTTTAAGGCAAGCGATTTGTGCTCTCCTTAATGACGGGTGTTTAAGAGAAATGGTAATTATGATAGATTTCGAGCCTTAGGTAACAGACAGCCTCACAGTGAGAGAGTTCGCTATAGTTAAGACCAAACTCCTCATTAAGAAGTGTAGATGTATCAATTCAGCTCTGTGCAGACACATTGACAGCGAAGTCCAGGTTAGTGAAAGCATTCATCCTTGGAATGGACGGTCTCTGGAGTGATCCAACACTCAGTGAAGTCACGTGAGCTTGCCCAAATCGGGACCAAATCAAACTTCTCCGGGGCAATTAAACTTGAGGGACATGGGATAAAAACATTATTAAAGGCTACAATAATTAAAATATTACTCTCCTTTTGCTTACTCTTTTTATAACTTTAACAGTGTCTTGTTTAAATAATCATTTAAACTACTCTGTACGCTATAAATGGGAAATCGGTTTTAAACAAAACATGTCTATGTAGTATTAACTAATGCTCAAATAAAACTATAGTGGAAGTGTTATACATGTTTTATATTTTTATTTCTAACCCACATGACTCTCTTAAAGCATATTCCATACAGCCATTACTATTCAATGAGAGAGAAAAATATAAATCTTTGACCCAAGATGCCACCAACTCAGTCCCACATCTCCAACTCCATGTATGTTCAAAAGTTTTCCTGCCCAGCTTGCCTGCAAAGATGGCAAACACAATTTAATATTTCATGGAGCACAAAGCACAAAACATGTTCAAATTCAATACAGGGAAATGCTTTATCTAATTCTTTACAGATTAATAATCTAGCAGGGTAAGAGGCTTCAGAAAGCCATGACAAGGTTAAATCTAATGACATGTTGGTCTTCTGGACACCTCTGAGCTATTAACAAACTGGCAAATTTGAAATAAAGGATTTATGGATCTACTAACTTAAAATACCTGCTTTAAGAAGAGTTGTCATATCACATCATGCTCTTTATTAGACCTAATATTACTTGGACTGTCGTGTCCAATATTTTTTCCAAGAAGATAAGATCACATTCCGCTATGTGGACAAGTGTACCTAAGTCTTGTATCTTGCGTAACAACATTTCTATTAGAAAATGTAAACGCTAAGCCTCATAAAGACTGTCTAAAAGGTAAAGACTGAAACCCGGGCAAACACAGCCACATAGTAACCACTGTATGGGTCAGAGGGGCCCAAGAGAGGAGTGGTCATGAAGAGCAATGACACTCCAGTAACCTGTAAACCGTCAGAAATAAGCATGAAAAAAGTATTTATGATTTTCTAAATATTTGAAAGCAAGCACTGCTGGTTCAAATCAAACATATTTTAAGGTTTCTGGTTTTATAAGAACATCCTACTATAAATCTCTCTAAAATTTGCCTGCTTTTTGTTTGTTTTATGTTACTCAGGCCAGCAATGACCACGACAAATACCTAAATGCTGAACTAAGCAAAGATCCCATCCCTAAATTTTATGTGGGAGGCTTAAATTTCGTCTATAAGGCCAACAACGGTAAATGAGTTCATTATTGGTCACTTTTTTTTTTTGTTAAAACCATAACCAAAAAATAAAATCTTTATAGAATTTTAAAAGGAATCAAAAGTCTATAAAAAAACAAAATTACAGGAATAGCCTCCCCAGTCCTTATTTCACCCTACTCCCCCCAAAAAAAGATTTTTGGTTAAAATAAGTGCCTTCAATCTATAATATTTAGAATGACAAGGAAAGTCCTGTGACTCTATCTTGCTCCCAGCATCTGTCAAGAAAATCACAAACCTAACTCTCAATTCATGGGAGAATGCTAACAGGAGATGAATAATGCTTCAGAGGGAGAAAGCACATTATTAGAGAGGTTGAGGACCAAATACTCCCAAAGAGCCGCAAAGTCCTTTTATTTATTTTGGGGTGGTTTTTTTTTTGTTTTTTTTTTTTTTTTTTTTGGTTTTTGGGGTTTTTTTGCTTCTCAACTATGAGTTACTGAATTAAAAACAAAGAGAAAGTTTTTATTGAAATATTCAAAACAGAAGAAAAATATTAAGAACAATACCTCCGAAGCAACTTCTAGGTCTATTTCCTATGTACATGTGTGTATACTAATACACATACACATATAAATAAGGTGCCTTAGTAGTGCAATGGACAGGCACTGAGTTGCTAGCTGAAAGACTGGCAGTGTGAACACGCTCTGCAGGACAAAAACCTTGCAATCTGCTCCATAACGAGTGTGACTGCAGTGTGCCACAGTGACCTCCATGTAACAGACTACAACTGACCCAGAGGATTTCCTCAGTAGCAGATTCCCAGTTCTCTTTCCTCCCTTGGACCCACAAGTACATCTGAATTGGTGACCTTTCGGTTGGCAAATGAAAATTTAACCATGGCACCTCCAAGGTTCCTTCTGGTAAAGATCACAGCCTAGAATAACCAATGAGGCAGTTTGGATTTGGCACACTGGGTTGCTAAGAGTTGAAAATAGACTTAAATGCACCTAACAACAACTCTGATAGGATCATTATGCAAACTGTATGCACAGTACTTGGGAAAGCTACTGGCACATATTTGTGCTGGCAAGATGATTCATATTCACAGAGACCTTCCATCATTTTCCAAGGCTGTAAATAGAAGCGGCTACCCATCTTTCTCTCTCTGAGCTGCTGATGGATTCAAACTGCCAACCTTTCAGTTAGTAGACTCGATAATACTACCATGGTGCAAGAGCCACTTAAGAGTTTGTTTCCTCCAAGGCTGTTGTGCAGACAACAGACAAAGCATGCCGAGTGCTCAGAAGAGGGCCCAAATCAGCACAGAATGGCCAGGAGTGATATTTTCACTTTAATGGCATGTGTTAATAAGAACAGGCTTTTCCAATTATTCCTGCTTCTATAAACAGTAAATAAACAAATAAATAAAACTAACATCTCACCTCAATTATCAGAGAAAAGTGTATTAAAACAACTGCTCTTCCTTATTTATTAAATGAGATCTTAAAAAAAACAAAAATCAACAAAAACCCACTCAGGGCTAGTAAGACTGTAATGAAACCATAAAGCAAACTGGCAATATTACAAAGAATTATAAAATGTTCATGATATTTGACCCAATAATTCTATTATCCCATTCTAAAAACCAAGAAAACAAAGTATAAGATAAGCTTTAAGCAATCAAGTGTTGTTAAAGTTACTTATCACTTCTGTTACAAAAAAAAAAAACAAACAAACCTGGAAATCAAGCAAATGCGAAAAAAGAAAACATTTTTAAACAGTCAGTTACTTTGGATATGCTGCACAGGACTGGGCAAGGTTGAGTGTATGGTCACTCTGAGTGGGAACTGGCTTGATGGCATCTAGCAACTTGTAACTAGATTCCCTATCTTGAGGTACAATAGTGATAATTCATATAACTAAGGCACTGAAAAGCTTGGACTTAAAGCAATCCAGAATTTCCCAAACATAAATAACGAAAACTTTCTGGAGGGTATTATCCGCTAAATTACCCACTGATCTAGACTACCATGCAACAAGGTGAGAGAAATACAAGTTAAATGAGCAATGGTTAATCATCTTAGTGAAAGTCTATGCAGTCCTTGACAAGGAGAGTTTTGAGTATTAAAGAGTGTTTTCAGCAACATGAGAAAATACTTACATAAAGCTAAGAAAGAAAAGGGGGGAAAGCTGGACTCAATTAATAGCCAAGCACAGGAAAAAAGTTCAGATGGAAACACCCAGCGTAAGTTGTAGAATCACATGTGAGTGTTTCTGAAATGTGATCATTACCATGAAAACCAGATCATGACAATGACGATACTAATAAAACCTGTGTAATTCAGGGATATCTAATCCCATCCTCCTTCCTCTCGATTTGAAAGTATCGTTTGTTTATTTATCTGGTTGTGACTTTAATAAGGCCTGAGGGGAGAATCCTTACTGAAAGTGACCTGTAACAAGAAAGCAGAAAACAAACAGAGCGATCATTCAGCTTCACCAGAGGAATACATGGAAGCAGCCAGCCCTGTCAATTTGAAAGAGGCTAATGAAACATTATCTGCAGGTGAGCGGACTGTCTCGCAGCATTACAACTCTAAGCTACAAATGATTTCCTAACCACAGAGGTAACCACTATCCAGATACTTTGAAAGACAAATGAGAATGCCGCTACATGCAAGGTCAATCACAAACCTCCCAAACAACTGGATTTTCCTTCTCCCCAGAACAGGACGAGCTGGGGGCTTGCACGGGCACACCAGAACAAGCCAGGCCATGGACACTTCTATTTCTTTCTGAGCTGGAATCTTTATAGCCTGATATCCATATCTACTTTTATTTAAGTGGCTGTGTACACAAGCTGTGAAGACTGTTGATTTTCACTATATTGGAGAAAAAGAAATAAACATCAAATTACAACCCTTCTAAATTGTTTGGCTAAGGTTAATTTAGTTTTAAGAAATCACTAGATAAGAGCATGGCAAGCTGATAGGAGTAGATGGGGGAACCCCTTAATCAATAATGAACTCTTCACATTTATCTATAAACTTTAATAATTCATCACCTCCCAAGGTTTATCTGGGACCATGATTTTATTGGATGCAATGCATCCTATTTCAGGATTTTTCTCCCCCCTTTCCTCTGTATGGCCTAATGACGCATTTAATTTTTAATTAAATTTCATTTTAAAGTATAAAGAGTATGTATAAAAGCCAAAGCAAGTGTGTGGCATCTGTTCGTTGCATCTGCACTCACTACCACAAAAATTAACCTTAATCTAAAGAGGCACAAATGGGTTTTTATGCCATCAGGAAGCCCAAGTATTTAAAAATCAATGACTGTCCACCCAGACAAAGAACAGCTGTTTCCTAATATCTGAGTTCCACGTTGAGCCCATGTTCACGCCAATGACTAGCCTAAAGCCGCCCATACTTTCATTCTCCCCAGTTGAAACCCTCAGAGCGGGCATGATGAAGAGCCAGGAACTAGGCTTAGATCAAGTGGAGACACGGCAGAGCGGGCTTGGCCCGACAAAATAGCATACTGAGAGGCACCTTCTATCACTAATCATCACTCTCAGGGCTTTAGTAAGGTCCTAATCTACCTTGGTGTCCAAAAACCTACCTAATGAGACCAGTTTTTCACCTGTGTTTAAAAGGCCAGAGAATGTAGAAGAGAACGGATTCCAATATGAGAATAAGGGATCTATCCTTGGACCCATGCTATTGCTAAAGAAGGTCACAGACGGCAGAAGATTATCACATAATTGGACAGAGACAGAAATAGCCCCTGAAATTATCTGTACTTTTCTCTTCCTGGTGATAAGAAGTTAAGATGCAAAGAGAATAAAGGAAAATTAACATGGTTTGCAAGATGACCCGCCAAACGATCAGGGGGAGAAAGAAGGGCAATCTCTTCTCATGCAATTTACGGCTTCTGAAAATGCACTGGGTGATCTGCTATGAGTCAGTTCTAACTTGAAGGTACACCACCACCACAAGATGGTAAAGGGGCGGGAGGGAGATATGGGTAGAAATTGTGATTCTTAAAGGGTTCTCCTTAAGATATCAAAGATTTCCTGGAATTCTTTCAGAAATAATTTTGAACACAGGATTCCACAGCGGAAAATAGAAGAGAGAAAAATACTATCATCAGAGCTAAGAGGACAGATGTGTATTTTAGGTAAGAAAGAAAATAGCATTATTTTCCTCCTATTTTCCCCATATACAATGGAATAAATTACTATGTAATATGAAAGAATTAGTAGGCAGCCTTTAAAAAGCTAAGACACTGTCACGAAGTTTTCTTCCAGCATTGATATATTGTGCACCCCCAGCTTCCAACAGGCTCAGCTTGGACTTTTAGCTAACACCTCAGTGATTGCTATTAGCATCCTTGAACAATGGGATCAAATTAAGTTTGTTCTTATGCCTCTATATGTTCAACTGTGAACTGAACTACTATAGGGTTTTCCCTGGCTAATTTCTGAAGTTATTGAGCAACCTTTTCTTTCTAATCTGTTTTAGATTGGCAATCTCTGCCAAAACTGGCCCAAGATCAAGACAACATGAAACCCTTCACTAGCACAAAGTGCATTGGTTAGGAATTGAACCCAGGTTTCCCATGAAGGTGAGAATTCTACCACATACACACCACTGACCCTGTAACATCTCACCTGATCTACTCAATAAGGTCAACATATTGCCGTATGATTGCTTCCACTGGACTATTCTATTTTAGTAGTGACAGGGCTAACTGGTCACAAAGGCATGAATCAAGTTGGTTGGGAAGTAATAGGAAGTCTGCCTCTACTGACCACATTGAAATCCAGCTCTCTCATGGCCATGCTCTTCTGGATCCATGGACTCTCTGCTTCAGTGATCTTGTCCTCCTCAATGCATCCTGGGATACCATCTGAACGCAACCATCTGGGCCACCAAGGCGTCCTCAGTTCTCAGCTTGAATGGTGATTGTCCCCACAAGCGCCCTTACTGAGTTTCAAGCATCAGGGCTTATTAAAACCCCAAAGGGAAATAATCCCTGAATGCCACTAAAAGATCTCCAGCTGCTACCGTTTATGAAGTAAGCTTGACAAGAGAGGGAGGGTAAGGGTGGGGGAGAGTGGGAAGAACTAGAAGAGAGAAGAATTTAGACAAGGGCAAGTTATCCAAACAGAGCCCCCATCAAAAAAGAATCATGTTTTATCAGCTTAAGCTTTCCTGCCCCTTTTCCCAAAGGTATTTCCCCCTCAACTCTCATTAATTCTTTATAGCTGTCTACTTTCTTTGAAAATAGTAATAATAATAATAATAAAGGCAGCACATCACTAAAGAAAGTCCACAAGTGTGTGAAAATTAGAAAGACTAGTCAGATGAATTACCTGGAAACAGTACCGATTATGTCTTCCCTAAAACTCTGCAAGGAAAATGGGGTGTTTTTTTCCATGGTAAAGAATTAGAATAGTTCTCAGTATCTGTCTCTCCCTTCTCCATTCTTTTGAAAAGGTCTTTTCATCTCATTAAGTTAAGCTGATTAATAAAAATTCAGCAGTTTGTCCATGGATCCTTTAGAAGTGGTGATACAAACTCAGAGATGCAGGCAGAAGGTTTTTGTGCTGAAGACAATGAGAGGGATGACTTTTTAAATCCTACGTTCTCATCCTCCATTAAAGATAAATAGCTACCTTGCCTCAGAGTCCACAGACACTATGTTGCTGATATACTCTGATCTTCTATGAAACTTCAGGAAAAAATAATAGTGATGAGGGAAACAAGAAAAGGAACATTATGCAAAAAGCCTACATTTTGTAAGTTATTTATACAAAATTAATGAAAGAAAGAAAAACACCTCAACCAAGCAAAAAAAGCATGGCCTGTAGGAATAGAATGACCATTAAAGGGAAAAAAGTAATTTTATATAAAGAAACTTCACATATAAACCCAAACTTGTACTTTTTACTATAAAGCAAAGCAATTAAATCCAATTATTTATGAATAGTTTCTCTCATCCAAAACTATCTTTGTTAATTATCTAATCAGTACTTGGCTGTTCAAGTCAATATTAAAGAAATTAACTTTGTCAATAAATTTTAATAACTGTTATTACTTTCAAATAAACCATTTATCAGATTAAATAACATTGACTACCAAATTATTACAAATATTTAAGTTAAAATCATTTTCAAAAATAAGAAAATGTCTATTATTTGACAAGATGCAAACCAGCCACAGTTAAGCCTACAAAACACTAAACTGCTCATTTCTTTATAATCCAAAGGGCTTTTTCCCAGTAGGCTGAATTAAAGTGGTACTACTATTCATGACATTTGGCTAGCTCCTCTTAAGGGCTCCTAATAGCATTAACTATTCATATGTTAACAATCTACCAATTTTATTTTAATCTTTTTTTTAGGGACAGGGCTGGCTGGCGGGAAGTTCAAATATTTTTAGGACAATATGAATCAATCTGTCCACACTCTTTTGGATCAAGTTTTATAGTCAAATTTACTCCCAACACAGTGGAAAGGACTTGAATATAGAAGGTTTTGCCAAAATTCCAAATAAAGTTTTCATTTATTCCTATCTCGTGGAAATGTCTAAAGTCATTGAGTCTTTAAAAAAGTAGTCTTCAGCATTTTTTAAAGATGAATCTTTGTTTGAAGACTTTAAAACATAAACAATTAGACCCACCATAAAAAAACGAATTGTAGGCTTTGATGAAATTAACTCTTTTAGTTATATTATCATTTTCTCCAGACAAATATGGAGGATTCATTAAGGAAGCCAAACTCATTTGACCATAAGTTCCCAGTGGCCTTGTCACCTCTTTTGCCATCATCAATCCATCTTTTCAAATGCCTAAGAGGCCAAAAGCAAACACTACAGCTGAGAAAAACAATGAAGAGGGATCCATTTACACTTTCTACTGTGAAGAATAATCATAGGTAAGACTCACTGGGCTAACTAACCAGTAATCAAATAAAAGACAGGTTAACTAAGGCATTGCTCCTTTTCTAGGAAAGATGAGAAGAAGTTAAATAGACATTATAAGCATAAAAGCATTATCATTGTGGGATTTTAAAAATCTGAAAGGGACCTACTCTGTGCCAAGTATTTTACTAAACACAGTAAATACAAAGGGTAAGAAAATCTGACCTGGAAACCTAAGAGATTACAAGATATCTGGTGTTAAAATCTTTAAAGAAGTTAGATGGCTATTGTACTAAAGATAATAAAGAGGGATACTAATTAAGCATATTATTGCTAGTTCTCATTTTTACAAGTTGATCTTAGTTCCTGGGTCACCTGTAAACAGAGGACAGGAAGGATGGCACGCATACACTTTGATTGTGTACTTCATCCAGAAAGAACACTAAATTTGCTGCTTCTGGAAAAAGCAAAGCATTTTTTTACACAGGACTATGAAGCGAGTGCAGAATATTGCTGATTACCAAGATCGGTACTATCACCAAAAGAAGTTGAATTTCTTGATTCCAAAGAAACGTTAAAAACTGAGAAAGCTTTTAACATGGAAAACTGTTATGGAGACATTCAAGATCCGTTTCGGTATCCACCTAAACTGGGGCTTATCTGTATTATCAGCAATGTCTAGGCAGCTATTAGCATGTTTAAATTTGTTAAAAATAAAAAGCACATAAAAGATAGGTATGCCATGCATAATATGGTTCCTGTAATGAAAATGATTGGCTTTTCTTCTTTCAAAAATGGCATCTTTGTGATAGTGTCACCGTGATAACTACGTAAAATACAAACAAATGATATACTGTAGAAGAGGTAACAGAAAATACCATTTATGCATGTGTTTAAGTAAAATTACTTATTTTGCATCTTAGCAGACATCAATGCATTTCCATCTTATTTAATCCTGAAATTTAAGAGCCAGACATTGCAGTTTTTCGGTGTAAGCATACAGCTACCATGTATACACTTTGCTCAGTACTTCCTGATCACATCATGAGTACAACCGCCTATAATGAACTAATTAAATTGAAACTCAGTACCATTGAGTGAGCAGACCCATCCAGTGGGTGTTTAGAGGCTGTCCACCATTGCATGTTAGAATTGACTGCCTATTTTTCTCCCATACGGCCGCTGGTGGTCAGCAGTGCAACTCCCTATAAACTATCGCTAGAGCTCCCCTAATGTATTAATATTAACTCACTATATGTAAAGGAAATTTGGCTTAAAAAGCAGTCCTATCATTAGCATTGCTATCACAATATACTCCTATTTTAAAATATCTTTTCATGAAAATAAGCACGTAATTAACTGGAAGTAAATAATTCTATTTTAACACTCATTGTGATCACTGAAAACCAAAATTACAAGCTAATGGGAAAATAAAAGAAAGGAGCGTACAAAAGTCAGACTTGGATTCTTAAAATTAGCCAGACTGCTTTTATCAGATAACAAGGAAATAAAAAAACACTAAGTTTGTGTTCAACAAATTACTAAATGCAGAAACATACAGGCAAACACACATTTCTGCTGTCGGTAATGGCTGCTGCTCACAAATCAATCTACTTGGATGAGGACAAGACCTAACCTCTAAGAGAACAGATCTCCGTGCTCTGTGATTGTGATTAGTCCGCTGGAAACCCACACTGCCACAGGAAATGGGGTGAATCCAGTCCAATCTACCCAGGAAACTGATTAGGAATAATTTGACTAGAAACTGCTGAGAAAATAGACCCTGAAGTGGGCCAGGCGTCTCCAAATAAATGAGACAATTTCTCCTCAGTAAGCAGGTCTATTCAATGCAAGGGAGGCAGTAAACAAGGAGCGAGGTAATAATTACTCATTACTCTTTATGTACCTATGCCTATATTTACCATTACCTTGACGCAAAGTCATTCCATAATTTATTTAAAATTTGCACTGATTTTCTGGCTGAATCATTCTTTCTCCTATAGTGAGCAGACCTCTTGCATCTATTTCATAGGCTGTGCACGTCTTGTCCACTCAGGTTTACAATGATTAACAATTACTTGAAAGAGGAATTTAAAATTATGAGTATATAATTTAATGGCCATATATGAAAAATAAATGGGGGAAAAAAGATGTGCTGTTTTAAAAAAAATGCAGAGGAGTGGTTCGGCCAACTCTCAAGCTCTTTTTGACGTCATAAAGATAGTCCATTTGCATAAAGTTTTCTAGTTCTGAAAATCCTGTGGAGTGGTTCTATTCTGTCCTGTGGGGTATAAGTGGCAATGTGCCTATTTTGTTGTCCTCTGTTTGACTTCATAGTTTCTACTCCCAACTCAAACTCGTTTAATTGCTTCCAACTCAGTGTCCCTGTAGCACAGAGCAGAACTGCCCCATAACATAACATTCCCAAGGCTGTAAATCTTTCCTGACACAGATTGTCACAACATTCTCCAGTAAGACAAGAGGCTGTTGGGTCCAAACCACACCCCTTTGGGTTCACATTAGCCATTGTGCCACCAGGGCTCCTGCTTTGTCCTACAGGTAAAGAATAGAAAAATCAGTAATTTACAGTAGATTAATTTATGATAGATCTGATACCTGTGAATGAAAAAGTTTCTTCCTCTGAAATATTTGTTGTTGTTGTTGTTGTTGTGTGCCATCGAGTCACTTGTGACTCATAGTGACCCTCTATACAAGAGCCCTAAACCCTGCTCTATCCTATGCCAACCTTATTGTCTCTAACACACCTTACCCTCATTACCCCAGTCACTGAATCGATCAATCTCATTCAGGGTCTTCCTCTCTTGCACTGTCCCTCCACTCTCCCAAACATGATGTCCCTCTCCAAGGACAGGTCCCTCCTTGTAACATGTCCAAAGCATGTCAGACAAAACTTCAGAAACCTTGCCTCCAAGATACAGCTTGGTTTCACCCTCTCCAAGACAAACCTGTTTGTTCTCCTAGCAGCCTGAAACACTCAATTTTTAAAAACCATTATTAGAGAACCAGTCTAAATTGGAACTTCCATCAGATGAAGTTCAGTCACACATAAAGCTGTCCCTGTGTCAACTTTCACGATAGGACTTACTGCTGGTGGCTGTATAATTTGGGTAGTTAAATACATATTTGGTCATTATTTTCTTACTGATTATGTAATTGTCACTTCAGTGTGGTTTTTCAGATACAAATCCTTAAAGCTGTGTTTGGAAATTTTAAAAATCCTTAAAAAGTCTTTTAAGCTATGATTCAAAGGAAAATCATCTGTGTAGTCTCTTTAAAAATTCACCCACTGTAAACATGTTTGTCTTGTGTCTTTGTGCTAATAAAACAAAAATAGGAAGAAAAGGATAAGTAAATTATATGTTTTATCCAGAGATGTTAAATAGGCCCGCAGACTCATGAAGTTGAAAATGACCTCTCAGAGCAGACAATCCCCTCATTTCACAGATGAGGAAACTCAACTAGGCCAAGGTTAAGTGACTTGCCCAAGGTCAAACAGTTAAATAGTGTCAGGGCCTCGTCACAACTCAGATATTCTGAGTCAGATGCACTTGCCTAAGAAATCAACTACTTCAATCACCTTGTTACAAAGATAAAAAACAGGTCCAGGCGCACAGTGATTTGCTTAAGGTCAAACATGTAGTTGGCAGAAGAGAAAAAGTAACACACACATCACCTGACTCCCAGCCTTGGTATTTTTTTTAATTTTTTTTTTTTTAGTGGTATTATTTCTCCTTTCAAACTGACAAAATCAGGAAGGAGAATTTTATACAATTAACACAGGAGTTCAATTAAGTTATCAAAACATTTGGCAACAGGCAGCCAAGAAAATGAAATGAGGAGAGGAAATCGATGGGCAAACATATCTTATGTTAATGCTCCAATAATTAATTCTCCAAATTAATGAATTAGAAAAATGACAACAGTGAATTATACCTACAATTCATGGAAGGAATATTATGTATCAAGCATTTTATACACATTTACTTTCTTACTACAGCATCACAATAATTATGCACATTTCTACAAGGGGAAACTGAAGATTAGAGTTAGGATTTGAGCCTAGGTCTTCCCAACCCCCAAGTTAGTCTATGCTCACTCCTTGACATATATCTATAATAACAATTTTTTTCCTGGAAAATAAAAAAGATACCTAAAACATAGAAATGTATTCCAGAGAACCTGTTAATGATTCAGATTATGTACTGAACACTGCTCTAAGAGTTTTAGTTCTGTCATTCATTCCTCATGATAGCCGACGTTCTTACATACCATGGAACTGGAACTAACTCATAGCTGATCCTCCTCTGGATTTTCAAAGGCCGTAAATCACATGGAAGGAGACTATCCATAATTTCCCCAATGCTCTATACAATATATTTATAGACATGAGTAAAATGAAACACACAAAAGTTAAGTAACTTATCCAGGACCAAAACTACTGATGAATGGAGGACAAAGATCTGAACCCATAACCCATCATGAGTCAGTCCTATATACACTATTTTTGCAAAAGAACAATAATCTCTACTTTCAAGAATCTCATAGTCTAGTAAGGGGAGCAGAAAACATACAAAGATGCAGACAGTGTATACAAACTACAGTATTATTCATAGAATAATATATTTCATATAAACAACAAAGGTTGAAGATTCAATAACAACTTCCACTACACAGGTACAAAGGGCTGTGCATAAGGGTTGAATTAATTCCCTGAAGTTACCAAAACCCCGTTTCAACTCTAAGACCCATGCAGTCTAGCAAAGCAGATGTATAAAATGCATAGGGTGCCAGAAGTCTTTCATCCCTGACTATTTGTCTCTCTGGAGATTAGACAGAAATCTGATCCACCCATATCCTATTGGGAGACTTTTGTCTTTGAAACTAATCAGGAGTAATTTACTGGCTGCTAAACTATAGAGTAAAAAAAAGGTCCTGTGATACAAGGAAGCAGTAGGAAGCAGGGAAGGGGTGAAGGGAGACTGAGACATAAAAGAATAGAGTCAATTCAAGCTCTCACTATAGCTTATAAACTGTTTGTTTCTTACCCAAAATATGTTTGTTTTAGAATATGCAAAACCCATATTTAAAACATTTAAGTAAATGTATATGGTTATTATGCAAACCAAAATTGACATAAAACATGGGAATCTAGATTAAATATAGGGAAATTGTGTTCCAAGTCATAAGATTGCTAAACTCTGAACTTTTATTCAAGAAATTTTCCAAATTCCCTTTAAAATTTTTCAAAAATAGCCTTATAAACTGGCTAGTCCTCATAAAGTTACTTGAGTGCAAAGAGGCAGCCAAAATGTGAATCCTCTAGCAGTCCAATTATTCTTCACACTGTTTATACATATAGTCTTACAATTAGCTAGGAAGAACAAGTCTACAAAACAGTTAACCTGTTTGTGCTAATTACTTTCTGTGGGTGCAACAGTGTGGCTTGCCACTTCAGTCCACGAAATACTCAACAACAAGGAATATAATATTCATAATATTACAATACATACAGCTCTGGTGGCTTAGTGGTAGGGAGTGATAGGCACTGCCAATCCAAAGGTATCTGGTTCAACTATATAGCCTTACAATTAATTAGCTAAGAAGAGCAAGCCTACAACACATTTAACTTACTTGTCTTAGTTTAACACCTTGGCTCCAACAGTGTGACTTACTATCTCCGTCCATTAAATGCTCAACAAGGAGGAATACAAGAGAACTTTTCATAATATTAGAATACAGTCTGTATTATATCATTCCCTGTGTCTCCACTGACATGTTGCTGCCCCTAAGTCACCTTTCAGTATCTCACTGAGTTCCATTAGGCAAAACAAGTCTTCCTGGCCTTCAATTAGTGATTTTCAATTAATTTAAATTATGTAAAACTTACATTTGTCTCAATGGCAAAACAATGATCACTGTAATACTTCACTCAAGATTAAATAAATGATAATGATTATGAAGTCTATAACACCATGCTCATATATATTAAGTAGTCAGTAAATGTGAACTAGCCACATCAATTCCCAAGAGGCAAACAAAAGCACTTAATATGACTTGTCAAAGCAAAGGTAATTTTTTTTTCCAACACACTGCTCCTACCTGTCCCTTAAGTAAACCCTAAAATCTGCACTCGAGCTTGAGAGTTTTGAAACTATGATTCAAAAAGTTTAAGGGCTTCACAGTCCTCTGAAAAGCCTGCGAAGGGATGTAGGCAGAGTCCCAGGCTCCTTTCTCTTCTAAAAACAGTCTTATGTTTGTTGTTTTGGGGTTTGTTTTCACTGTTTTACATATGAGGCTTCTGCTGATGTTATTTGTGAAGAATGGCTTTTTGGCTAGAAAAGAAGTTTCAAAACAACAGTTTAATCCACAAAGTAGAGAAACAATTCAGATAGAATAGAACACACCAGATTTCATCTGGAAATACTAAAATAGCCCTGATTTTACTATCCCAATAGCTAACCACTCATAAACCAAGCCAACTTTGAAGGCCTTCAACATTTACCAGCATTTATATTTGTTCTTGTTACTTGCCATGGAGTGGACTGCAACTCAGAGTAGCGTATGAACATTTACAAACCAATTAAACCATGGCTAAGCAGGAGTCATATCCAATTCCTAAACAGCATGCCTCCAGAAACTCTATGAACTTTGATAAAAGTTGATAGTTATAGAAAGGCTTCAGGCCTTTTGTTCATAGCATTGCTATAAGTCCTGCTCGACCCGAGGCAATCAATAACAAGAACAATATAGACCAATTACAATCCCTATTCTCTCTGCCACTGAATCAGAACTAACTTACAGCTGATCCTTCATTGGATTTCCAAAGTTGTAGATTTACCACCTTTCTCCTAAGGAGCTGCTGGTAGATTCAAACCACCAGAGGAGCTCAACCTTTAGATGAGCAGTACAAGTCTCTACTGCCTAAGCTACCAGTATTATCTTAATACACAGCTGTTCTTGTGTACCATCAAGTTGGAACCATCCCATAGCTGACCCTCCTGCAGGTTCCAGAAGCAGTTAATCGCATGGGAGGAGAATGTGATTTTTTTTTTTTAGTGGCTCAGCTGGTGTATTGGAACTGGATACCTTTACACTGGAAGCACAATTCCTTTCCACTAAGTCACCAGAACTCCTAATACACAGTTGAACCCTGTTAATTCAACCATTATAAAGAACAATGCACTTTACTTGCCCTTTCCTTGATAATTAAAAGGGTACCTATACCATGGCTCCACCCAGTTTCATAGGCTACATTTTAAATATTTTTGCCATTCTGAATAGACTACCTTCTGTATATCCTCCAAATACATCTTTGACTTTCTAGTCAGGAGGATCTTGTTGCTATGAATGCTGGAATATTCTGCTTCCCCTTATCTCTGTTAAAACTCAATCCATCATTCAAGGCCTAGACTAAATGACTCCTCTCCGAGCAGTTTGTGACACTCCTGAACAGATGTGCTTTCTCTCTGGCCAGAGTGCTGCATGCTTTATTGTGACATTATTTGTTCTAATAGTGGCTTGGATGATTTTTAAGCTTGAACATTTTGGTTATTGTCTTGGCAATTAATGAATTAATTTTCTAATTGTTCTGGTATTTGCCTGCACGTGGCCTTTAGCACTGACGTGTTCTTATCGAATGTCACATAAAACTAGGCATGTAAGATAGTCACAGAATGAGGGGAGAATGAATAACAATTCAAAGATGTCCTTGGTTTTACTGCATATTTATTAAAAATCACTTTGCAGTTAGGCTACATGAGATTTTCTTTTTAAGGATATTTACTTTTCAGTTAGTAAATGAACCGGGGTGGTTTCCACTAAAACATAAGTCAACCAGCTGTTTGTTTGGGTTCTTGAATTGAATGGTAAAAATAAAGGCAGCTTTTACTTAGAGTATTCCATTTTAAACAAGGGAATCTGTTCCATATTTAAATGATTTAATTTTTTTAAGTTTAAATTTTTCACATAATAAGAACATCTCATCTTCAGAACTTCAGAACTTTCTGATGGCATATGGTTCCTCCTCACCCATCTGATACCCCAGGGATGCCAAGCACTTAGGAGACCCGAGAGAGTGTGTAATCTGACATGACAGCTGAAGGAGGGAGGCTGACAGAGGCATGAGAACAGGTATCAGCGAGGGAGAAGTGTTATTCTAGAATCCAGGTTTACCCCTTATCTTTCTTGCAAGCCCACAGAAACACTCCATTTCATTTCCCCTTGAGAAGACAGCATCCCTGGCATGAAGGTTTCACTCACAGACAGGCTGGCCCCTCCAAGACAAACAGCTTCATGTACCTTCAACTCCTCTGAAACAGACAGGGCAGCCAGTGTTCTTGCACTTCAGTCTCCTAAATTCTCTGTAACCCAGCATAAGCCCCTGCCGGCTTTGTAGTCAGCTTCCCTTTCCTCTATATGGTGCATTTATGAGTTCAGCTGTGGGCCCTGTTAATTTCCCTCTGCCGCCTTTCTTCTCTTCCTAACACATGCATGCTTGAGCTGGGCTCTGGAGTGCTGACTACGAAGGAACAATAGGAGGCTTTGAGTAGGGCTCAGCCCCAGACCCAGTCAATATTTACTTCAGTTTAGAGCCACTGTTTTAAAGCTCCTTCCAAGCAGAACTCAACAGTGGGGAGTCTCCAGAGGTTTCTAGATTTTATTTTAACAAGAGGGAAGAGGGGTGGAGAGATGAGTAAATAGATTACTGTCCAAACCACTTTCTCAGAGAAAATAAGGGAGGTTGTTCAACAAAACAGGTTAGACTTTCAATGCTAATTAGCAATTTATAAAAAGAAAAACTAATAGTCTTTCAACACTGAATACTGCAGTCTTAAAACTCCCTATCACACTGCAATGCAAATCCACTTAATGTGACCCGTGTATCTTGTGAGTAGGTCCCTGATCTCGTCAACCACCCAAAGCTTGCCAATGTTTGCCTACACTGTTCATAATGGCAATGCAGGCCTCTAGGTGCAGCCAACCTAGATTGATTGTGTACCTCTGAGATCTTACACTGCCAGCTCAAAGTGGTCCCAGGATGAAGTCATAATCACCAAATGCCATGAGTTAAGGTTGTGCTCTGAAAAATTAGTAAGGTCTTTTGGCACAATGCGTGACATCTTGTGCTGCTAACAGTAAGGTCATTAGGTCGCATCTATCAGCCACTCTGAGGAAGAAAGACGAGCAGTCTCCAGTAAAGATTTACAGCCTCAGCAACCCAGCGGAGGGCTGCTGTGAGTTGGAATCGGCTTGCTAGTTGTGAGTTTATAATAAAAAGCTAGTCAGTGTGCCTGCTATCTTAATGACAGATTGAGAATAGATTGAGGGCTCTCAAAGCAGTGACTACAGAGAACTCAAACACTCTCTCTCCACCAGTAAACGTGGCTTACTCTGAAATGGCAGATAGGAGGTTGGCTGGACAGGGACACATAGATAGTCATTTTAGACTGGTTATATTAGACTCAATGGACTGACAGGAATGCATAGCTGGCCCTATTAGACTCAATGGAATTTGCATTGCCTTTCACTAGGATAAAGAAATACACTTTAATTTTTTGCCTTGCCCAAGCCCAAACCTATTGCTTTCCAGTTGATTTCTACTCATCGTAACCTTACAGGGCTGAATAGAATCATCTCATTGTTTTCTAAGGCAGTAAGCATTACAAAGTACAGCTCATAATGACCCTATGAAAACAGATCTGAATCTTTTCCTTTCTTGTGCCATTCTGACAATCCCTGATACACTCAATGGCACCTGACAACAAGAACAATCATTATGAAAGCACATTGCCACATCTTTCACGTCAGAAGCAGAGGTGAGTTTGAACTGCTGACCATTCACAACAGGTGAGCACTGTAACCACTGTACCACCATGGCTTCTTGGGTTTTGCCCACTTGGCCTAATTTGAAGAAAGAATATTTTAAAGGGTCAATTGCCATAAAATTAATCCAAAATGATTGTGGGAAATTTTGCTGAAAAGATTACAAGTACATAAATTATTCAAGATTTCTGTTGGAGACCTGAGGAAAGAAATTCACAGGCATCTGCTGTAACCTATTATACTGGTCATATTCCATTCAAGTCAATAAGCGGATTTTTTCCCCTCTTTGCTTAAAGGCCTAACCAAACATTCCATTCACATTTTACATCATTTCCATAAGGACAGAGCCAAATGATCTGAAAAGTTTAATGAGAAACTGAAGAGAAATTTTTAACCACCTAAAGTTAGAATTCTATTTCATAACAATCCTAGTATTAAGAGCAGGTCACTATCTTCAATATTTGAAACATGTAAAATACACTGACATGATTTAGCCTTTACCAAAGATTAGTGAAGAGAATTCCAATCACTTTTTCTTTGCTTCAAATACTATTATGAGGTAAAGGGTGATGCACTGAGTAGCCTGTTTTATCAAGTTTTAATATCTGAGTTTATCAAATGCATAGCTTAAAAATTCACAATTTATCAAATATACTGGAATAAGCCATGCTCTAATATTTTCCATATTACAGTACTAGTAATAACAATAAAAATGCAACCTAATCCAGTCATTACTGCATTTTGGTAGTTACTGGACTGTTGTATTTGGTCTTGTGAATGATACTCTTGATAGCCTTCCACAGCTCATCTGAAGACGAGTGTCTTCATTAGTGTTCAAGGCCTAAAATCTCTTCCTGAGATGGTTTTTAAATTCAGGTGGGATAGACTCAAGGTCAAATTTTGGTTCCTGTGGACTTGATTTCCTTCTTTAGCTTTAGTTTGAACTTGCATATGAGTACTGTTCCACAACCAGCACTTAACTTAGTTTCATTATTAGCACTGAGCTTTTCCAACAATTCTTTCCACAGATGTACTCAATCTTATTCCTATAAATACCATCAGGTGAAATTCATGTGTATAGTCTGGGTTTATGTTTCTTATAAAAGGTATTGATAATGAATAATTGATTGTATAAAATTCTATGATTCTATTTCTAGCTTCATTTCTGTCACCAAGTCCATGTTTTCTGACTACTGATCCTCCTTCCTTGTTTCCAACTTCTGCATTTCAGCAACTATTACTGCTCCATCTTGGTTGCATGTTCAATCAATTCCTGACTGCAAAAGTGGTTAATATGGATTGAAGTTCAACACCAAGAAGACAAAGAGTCTCTCCTGGGCCAACTGGTGGCACCATGCTGGAGAAGATGGAGAAGAGATTGAGATTGTAACAATTTGAACTTGCTCAGCTCCACAGTCAACACTGTTGAAACCAGCAGTCAGGAAATCAAAATACAAACTACATTAGAGAAGTCTGCTGTCAGGGACATCTACAAAGTGCTAACGAGTAATGATGCCAGGCTAGGGACTAAGGTGCACCCGATCCAGACCATGGTCTTCACAATTACTTGCCATGCATCAGAGAGCGGGCAATAACTAAAGATTACAGAAGGAGAATGCATGCCTTCAAGTTGTGCTGAGATCATGGACCTCCGAGAAAACAAAGATGTCTATCTTGGAAAGGATGAAACCAAGTTTCTTCTTGAAGGCTAAGACTTTGAAGATCCATCTCACACAGTGTGGGCACATGGCCAGGACGTACCAGTCCTGGAGAAGAACATCATGCTTGGACAGGTAAAGAGAAAGTGCAGAAGAGAAAGACCGTGGATGAGAGAAACTTACAAAGTAACTGGGGTAATCAGGATAGGTGTGTTGGAGTCAGTGACACTGGCTCAGGGCAGGGTTCAGAACTATTGTACTGAGTGTCGCTATGGGTCATAGGCTACTCATTGGCACATAACAACAACATGCAGTTAGTCTAAAATTAGGAAAAGTGTCTGTCAGGGTTGTATCCTCTCTCCACACCCATTTAATCTGTTTGCTGGGCAAATGATTCAAGAATCTGAACTCTATGAAAAAGAATCTGGCATCAGTATTAAAGGAAGAGTCATTAATAACCTTCAGTATGCAAATGACACAACCTTGCTTGCTAAAAGAGACGAGGCCTTGCTGCCGAAGATCAAACAACACAGCCTTCAATATGAATTCCATCTCAGCATCAAGAAAACAAAAATTATCTCCATTAGACCAAAAGGCAACAGCACAACAGGAGAAAAGATCAAAACTGTCAACAACCTTCTCTTACTTGGATCCACAATCAATGCACTTGGATGCAGTCAGGAGATTAGGAGACATACTGCACTGGGAAAGTCTGCAGCCAGAGACGTTTCCAAATCAATGAGGAGCAATGTCAGTTTGAGTACTAAGGTGTACCATATTCCTGCCATGGTGTTTTCAATCACTTGCTATGCTGCTGAGAGCTAGACAGTAGATAAGGACAACCAATGGAAGATGTGATGCCTCGGAAACGTGATGTTGGAAAAGAGTACTGAGTATCATTGATGGTGGGATATTCAGATACGTCTAGAACACACAGAAATATCTTGAAGAAGGTGCAGTTAGAGTGCTCTTTGGAGGCAAAGATAATAAAGATGCTTCTCACATACTTTGGGAATTTTGCTAGGATAAGTTATTCCGTGGAGAGGGACATCATGCTTGAAAAGGTGGAGGGGCAGCAAAGGAGAGGAAGACTTTCAACCAGGTGGACTGGCACAGGAACTGCAGCAACAGGCTCAAGTGTGTCAGAGATTATGAAGATGGCATAGAATAGAACAGGGTTCAGATTCGTCCTTATGTAGTTGCTATGAGTCAAACTCGAGGTCACCCAATAAGAACAACAACATACACCCAATTTGATCAAACAACATGCTCCCATGCAAAGAAATACTAAGTAAGCCTGGCTGAGATAAAAGCCTTTAATTGTTATTTTAAAACAAGTATGTAAGTGTGCAAAAGAATTCTGGTGACAAAATCCAAGAGAGTTGCTTTGTTAACCCAAAAGCCCAGCCTCTCTCCTGCTTTGATTCCATCAATAGATCTGAGGGAGAAAGATAGGCAATCTTTTTTTATGAGATTTACAGTCTCAGAAACCCAATGGAGAGTCAGCTATGAGAGCGTTTCCATTCAGCAGCAATAATGGGCAAAAGCATGGGCAAGAATACAAGACATGAATTTCTTTTATGCTACCAAGCATGTCTTCGAAACTTAAACTTAATTTAAGGAGCCCTGGTGGTGTAATAGGTTAGAGGTTAGGCTGCTAATTGAAAAACCCACCTGCTGCTCCATGTAAGAAGGATGGGTAGTCTCCTCCAGTTAAGATTTACAGCCTCTGAAATGCAATGGAGGGTCACTCTAAGTCACAACGGCCTTGACAGCAGTGTACTTGATGGGTTCCACCCCCCCTTTGTTTTGCTTTGTTTTCACTCTTCTGCCAAGAAAAATCTGGCATGAGGGAGATTATAAGGATCAATCAACAATTCTTCAGGCACAGAAACAAGTAACACACACTTATAAAGTTTTCAATTTCAAATTAACACATAGGGAGCTTATTCCGGGGGGGGGGGAATACTTAGTTGTGCATGAAACAAAGTAACAATGAAGGTAGGTCTTACATTCCAATTTTAAAAATATGGAAAGTACTATTGTGTTGTGTTTTTGTTTTTTCTTTTCACTACTCAGATTTATTTACTCATTTCTCATCTGTTGTTAAATACCACCAAATCAGAACTGGCCCATAGCTGACCCTCCAGTGGGCTTTCAGAGGCTGTAAATCAGGTGAGTGGAGATTGCCCATTATATCCCCCATGGAGCAATGGATGGATTTTGAGAAAGTACTGTTATTTTAAGGGAAATATGTCTGAAAAGTCAGGAGTTTTTCACATAATTTTGGATTACTAATGCCGAAACATTTCAGTTGTCACTAAGTGTCTAAGCACTGCACATAGAATCTTTGATAATTTCCCATATGAATTCCTTTCCTCTTTTGGATGAGGGGAACAGGGAAATATGAGTGATGTTTATACCTTTAAGAGTAAAACTGTGCCATAAAATTATTACATAAGTATATGGCTGCGATTTTAAAACAAGTAACTGGCATATTTGCACAAATATTGGAAGTAAAATTTGCTTTGAGTAGCCAGCCGACAATTCTACAGCATACTGGCACTTCAGCAGTTAGGTGTTACTCGTTTCACTGCACTGAAATACGCATTCTTTGACAAATTCCATTTCCTTTCTCACCTAAATGTTGCTATGATCATAATGGTCTTAAAATCAATACACGTGCAGTTAATAGAAGCCCTGGTAGTAAGGTGGTCAAAGTGCCAAGCTGCTAACCAGAAGGTCAGTGGTTTGAGACCACCAGCCACTCCAAGAATAAGATATGGGAGTCTGGTCCCATAAAGATCTATAGTCACAGAAATTTTATGGGATAGTTCAACTCTTGCCACACAGGGTTGCTATAAATCAGAATCAACTATGACAAGGACTCTTCAAAAAAACTTTAAAAAGTTTGAAAGTAGTATTTAACAAGAGATTTTTAAACACAAAAGTATCATGAGTCTTTGCTGTGTTATTGTTGTTACGTGCCATGAAGTGGGAACTGACTCACGGACAACCCTCCATCAGGTTTTCAGAGGCTGTAAATTGCACAGGAGAACGCTTATCTTTCTCCCACAGAGTAGCTGATAGATTTGATCTGCCTGCCTTTTGACTAGCAGTGCAACTGCTTACCACTAATCACTAGAGCTCTCTATCAAGAGCCTACACCTTGTTTTGCTGGCAGTGAGATTTTTGTTGTTGTTGGTACTTCTTTTTATGGATATGCATATAATTATTCATATGCATTGTGTTTAATTCATGTACATAATGGTTTGTGTGTTTATGTGCTTCACACTTTTCTTCACTGACATTGTTTCATACAATCATTCCTATATATTGTGTTTTATAAAATTAATCACCATTGGGCTATGCCCACCATTATCCCATCTTTTCAGGTCCTGGCCAGATCTTTCCCACTGCCTCTACTATTACACAGCACGCAGGAGCAATGATCTCAAAAAATACTACATGACTTGAGAGAGACTGGAGAGCATTATGCTGAATGAACTGACTGAGTCCCAGAAGGACAAATACAGCATAAACTGAAGTATAACTAGTAATACGGATATGGAGGTATTAAGGGGGTAGAGGTAGGAACGGAGGGGCAAGGATGGGTAGGGGGGAAATCACAGGGTTGCACAATCTGGTAGGTGGAGGGAGGTGGCAGTGGGATTTTGAAGAATTCAAGGATCTCAGGGACAGCCGGACTGTGAGGAGCAGCCTCAGACAGGAATTGATTTGTTTCAACAAGCTCATCACTGGAAATACAAGCATGCTCCAAGAGAGTGTCTGTATTCATTAATTTCTCTTTGAGATGGAGATATCTCATTTTATCTATGAAGTTCAAAGTAGAATATTAGCAGTATATACGTCAAAAAGGAAACAATATAGAAGAGCCAAACAAAAAAAAGGAAAGAGGGCTTTAAAAATAAACTTGACTAATTTTGTAAAGGACATTCAATGTTCTTCCTAAGCTGACGAAACTGTCAAGTGTCCCTCTTCCCATCATGTAGAAATGACAAAATAAAGATGAATCTTAATAAGAACACTCAGTGTAAACATATGAAACTCATCCATTAGGGCAGCATATTTCACAAAACAATACCGCTCAAGTCTTCTTTTTTTAAAAATGAATTTTATGCAATACTTTGAAAATAAGTTTTTGTTTGTAAAAAATATATTTTCTATGCAACTTACAAGACTACATGGAATTACATATATAACGAGTGGCTTTTTAATTTCTATTCTTTTTCTAAGTTCAGCAGAAGTTTTAAAAAAATACTGTCATAAATACAAGGAGTTGGGTAACATAGTATATTACATGTTATGCTGCTATCTGAAAGGTCAAAGGTTTGTATCCACCAGGGCCTCTGAAGGAGAAACTCAATGAAAGGGTCTCAAATGACTAGTTGGAAAGGAATAGATGGCAGTAAGTTTTGGTTTGGTTTTATGGTAACATATACATTTTTCTTTTACTTTTCAGAAGTCTGAAGAAGACATTCTTTTTCTTGTAGCCAATTTATTTGTAAAGAAACTGAGGTCCAGATTTACTAATACAAATTACATACTTACAACTCAACTCAAACTAAAATTTAATTCAATCTATAAGGTGTTATTGTCATAATTATGTAATGTTGAGTCATAAGAGATTTATAACTGACCCTCTAGTGGGGTTTTCAGTCAGTAAATTAGCAATAGAGAAGCTGCCCATCTTACTCCTGCGGAGCACCTCATGGATTTGAAGCACCTGTTTTGGGGTTGGCAGTGCAACTCCTTACATATTCGGTCCCCAGAGCTCCCTAATCTGAAATATAGTAACAACAGAAGGGTAGCAAAAGCAGTTGAAAAATCTGACTTCATCTAAGTATTTTGATGGCTGTACAACTCCAAAATATATTCTAGAATATTTCTCTAAAATAAATATTATTACCAAAATCCAAAGCAGAAAAGTACATTGATGTTTTGACTTTATGCTATCAAATATATATATGCACAATCAACTTGTTGACAAATCACTGCGAGTAATCTTGAGTGTAACAAAAACAATTTGCCGTACTTATTTTCCTTTAAAAAAATGATGGTGAGGGGGCAATAATTAGAACTACTTAACATCATCCTCTTTATCCTATACAAAGCAATGACCACAAACCATTGGTTAATTTATTATCAGCTCTATTTTGAACAAAATCATCCCTCAGAGATATGCAAATTACTTCATTTTAATAATGAATATATCCTCTTTCTAAATGTAAAAATCTCTTAAGCACATACCACATTTCTCTTTCAAGAATCACTTAAGTTCTCACACAGCCAAAGAAGATTCGTTCATCTAGGAGACTATAAAATCCTAAGTGGATGTCACCTTGAAGTCACTGTCTCAGAACACCTATTTACACCACATTGAGCATGATCACAAGCATCTCGTAGTGGCGGAAACCCCAAGTGAGTTGCTACTGCCTTAATTTACTAGTAACAATATTCAAAATGTGTATGAGATCGTTCTTAATGTCTTAATTTAAAACAAAAATAATCTTTAATTCTCTCATTAAAAAACTTTCAGATGCAAAGATACGCTTCTGTTTTATAACCAACTATGGAAATGTGATAAAAAATTGTTCTAAAAATAAAAGTGGCTACTTGAATTTAAAATGCTCATCTTGCTCTCCTCTTTTTGTTTTCTTCAACACATGCCTGATTTCATCTTTCTTTATATAATTGTTTCACCTTTCTTTATAGAACTGTTCCGGGAAGTTATATTCCTGTTAAATATGTCTTCTTAAATGGTACTTTTATGTAAGGCAAAGTTCACTTGTTCTTGTTGTTCTTGTGTACCACTGAGTCGGAACCAACCCATAAGTGACCCTCCATCAGGTTTTTCAGAGGTTGTAATCATACAGGAGGAAACTTCTCATCCTTTTCCTGCAAAGCTCACTTACAAGATTATTAATATTGCCTTTTATAGCTACAGCATGAACAACAAAAATATATATACACACAAAAACAAACAAACCCAAAAACAACAAACCAAAACCCATTCAAACAGGTTAGCAAGGAGGGTAATCTTCTCCGCTGTACTAGTTCTATTTCCTACTTGTCCACTGAAGCATCACATAACACTTGCTTTGCAAAGTTAAGCCTGAAATGTATCTCTCTAGCCATACAGATAGATAGACATACTGCAAAAAAGCGGACACATGTACAGACTATGTATCTCCTGGACTATATAGCGACAAAGATTTCTCACGAAAAATAGTAGAATCAGAGAATTTTTGAGCAGGAAGGCATCTTTCAAGTCTTTATAACTCCACTGGAACTACAGGCTTCCGAAAGCCACCCATGAGAGTCTTGGACAGTGGAAGGAAGAGGAACTATTAGTCATCTCATCTGCTGAGTGCAAAATGAACACTCTGGGTTCACTTAACCATATGGATTTAAATTGGAAAGTGTTAAAAATATGTTTCTGAGGTACAATTCTGGTACTGTCACATAAAATACATATGATGAGGGTTTGCAGATATATATTTTTACAGCTGCCTCTGTCATCATTTTGGATAGGAGTAACAACTTTGTTCTCGTAGAATTTACCTATAGAAAGTAGAACCTGGAACAAAGTAATATATGGCCTTTGTTAGTCGTGTATTTTTAATAATGCATAAACTAGTGTATAAAAATAAACTAAGACCGAAACATAAACTAGTTTATAAAATAGTTATAGAAAGGCTTAAGGTCTTTTGTTCATAGGTCTTTTTGTTCATCAACAACAACAAACCTCAACATAAAAACTAGTATTATTTTTCTGAGATTTGGGGGGGAAATGGCTGTCAATAAAGACTACTCGATTGTCCAGGCTCTCAAAGAATACCTTTTCCTCAAATAAATACTGCCCATTTAGAGACACAGAATCACACAAAAAGTTCAGGGCAAATGCAATCCAGAGTCCTCATGAGAAGGCAGACTGTGATTCTGGGGCCAGCAGATCTAGCAGAGATGCTGAACACCAGCTGCATCCTACGTGTCCTGAAGAAGATTCTCAACTTCAGCAGGCTTTTCAACGGCTTATATGGACACGGGAGAGACAGGCAGCTATCTTAAACACTTTATGATGGCTAGGTTTTATCTACAATGTTTGGGACAGATTTTCAATACTTAGATCAGTATTTGCCACAAAGGAATGCACGATAATTTTGTCAACTAAATTAATCTACCTGTGAAAATTTCTTATGGCATTTTCTACTCGGTACTGTGGTTATATATAGGAGATAACCATACCCACACAAGACACAAGTTCCCAAAGAATGCAAACGTTGTCTTAATCTTCACCCAGTGTTTAATACATACAAATGCTCAATAACTAGTTCATTGATTTTAAATTCCAGATATTTAATGTAGGAAAGTATTATTACTATTAGGTGTATTACAGAGAGTTTTGCTAGCATAGTCCATAGGGAGTTGGACTGCTAATTCAGAGGTTCGAATCCACCAGCCTCTCCATGGGAGAAAGATGGGAAATCTCCTTCCATATGATTCACAGCATCAGAAACATGCTGAAGCTATGAGTGAGCTATGACTCAACAGCAGTGAGTGAGAAAAAGTAGGTGTGTTAGCAAAAATATATTTTTATTATAAAGATTTCAGAAAATAAGTTAAAATCAACATGTAACTCCTACATACATGCATTTCGTTTTGGTTTTAGATAGGGACAAGTGAATTTAGCCTAGGAATTAAAATGCTAAGGGAAAATATTAGATATACCTAAATCCTGATTTTGTGTCAAACTAGGAAATGTGAATGATTGAAATAAAAATATAGATTCTGAAACTTCCTGTTATCTAGTCCCTGCAAAATTTTTCTACCAGGTCTTATGTCAAAATTGTAATTTTCAGGAATTATAAATTTTTAGTTTTCTTTTTCAGATCCATATTCTACTCAAAGATAATGACTCACCAAGATAACTCAAAAGCAAAGATAATGATAGGGAGACTAAATGAACTAAATTAATATCCCAGAAAGGGCTGGATTTCAACAGCAGGTTCCAAAGCTACATAAAGAAATAAATTGTTGAGATAGATAATTGTAAGAAATACGCTATGTTATTAGCCTAGATGTAACAATAATAGGGTCACATAAAAAATAATACTCAAAATAATGAGGTGTTTCGTCATAAATATTGTTAGTACTCTTAGTCTATGTTATAACGAAAGGAGCGATCTTAAAGAAAGAAGTCTTTGCTTCAAATGACCATTTTTTTGTTGTTGTTTAAGGAGATAATTCTATACACACATACACACACTTTTGCTTTCTGAAAATCCAGAGTATAAACAGAAGCCACCACATATATTTGACCCTATGGATATATACTCACAAGGAATAACTCACATATATGTATGCACTCCCCACATATACACACATACTCTGTCATGTTGTTGTTTTCCCAGGAGTATAGTTGACAATGGTGATAGCAGAGTGTGTAATTAGTTTTCATTGTTCCCCTGACAGCTTATAGTTCCATACAAGACCTCTTTTTTTAATGCATTAAATGCTATGGGGAAAAAAAGACACTAATAACTAAATAACATTTAATTACAGGTCCAGGACTACAGTGTGAACATGGCCAGTAAAGACTGGATGCTCTGGGTGACCAAAAATATTTATCTGTAAGGGAAATAAAGTTTGGTTCTACAATTATAGTAATACTCAACATATTCATGCCAGACATGTGATGAAAAATTTTTCGATTTTATTCCTTCCGTGTCTCAAATTAGAGTCAATAAGGTATGTACACAATTCTACACCAACACTAAAATCAAAGAATATGATTATCATACCTGTAATAAAATATTGATAAGAATAAAGGCATTGCTTATTAATAAGGGAAATACTCTTTAGAATAGTTATGCTTTATGATACTGTCAGTGATGAGTACAAAGACTCACTTTCAAATTTGACTTTTCTTTTTCTAATTCTGCTTTTTACAAACCCCCAAAATGATCACCTATGATATGAATTAACTGGGTGCTACATTCCCAGTGCTTACTTTAACTGGTTTTATACAGTTGTTTTTAAAATTAAGCATTCCCAAATTACTGTCATCGTGGATACAAGATCTGTCACTGAGGTCCTTTCTTGCCTAATTAATTAGTAATTGGGAGACACATTTTGGCAGCTTTCATTTCCCTATTATTTTCTCTGGCTTGACACAAAACCTTGTCAGACGCACCACTATTTGAACTGTACCCCTCTTAGTGCTGGGTCACTACATTTTAATAAATGAAGCCTCTGCCAGAAAACTACTGAAATAGGCATAAAAGTTTATTGAAGCAGTAACGGTAAACAAATATATGAAGAAAACACTGAATGCCACAGTATCTAAAACATTAATAGTCTGCCTGAACCCAGGGGTTATTGGCGAGATTGTAGCACAGAGAATAAAAGAAAAGGCCTTTAACAAAACCACTGCTTTCGTGTGTGTGTGTGTGTGTGTGTGTATCTCTTTTTTTAAAAGTACTAACTAAATCAAGCAAGCAAACACTTGGCTGCAGCAAAACTGTGTCTAAATTTCCCTTCACCTCCTCCATGCTCTGAATCTGATGAATAAAATTATTGAGAGGCTAAGACTTATAGTGAGTGCACAGATAAAGAACCAATCTGAAAGTCACAAGAGCACTCGTTGAGCCCAACAAAGAAACATTTTTCACAGAAGGTAAGGTGAGCAACTTAAAACTGAAGCTGAAATCTTGGGGAGCTGCAAAAAGCTTCACAATCAGTTTTAGGTTTTCCCTTGCAAAGTGTCAGTCACTTCAGGAAAGTGTCCTGCTACCATGGTGGCTCAGGACACTTGTGTGCCAGGGCAGTAGCCATGCTGTGTGTGTCAGAGGTCACGGCTTCCACATGCCGACATCTGTCTGTATTTTCTTGCCCTGAAACAATAGACGGGGAACTAGGCTCATTTGCTCCCACTTTGTTTAACCTAATTGTTAAACACAAAGCATAATTTCCCATCTTTAATGTTACTTTTTCTTTTTTGTTCCCTTCAGTTCATCTCTATAAAACTAAACATTTAAAAAAAAATTAACCAAAAGGTTAAGTTCCATAAACATTATTCAGCTCAGTAATTGTGACAAGAGTCATATGTCCTACTGACATCTATGACATGGGAGTTTCACATCTACCACCATGAAAATGGAGATAACAATTTGCACTATAATTATTGCAACAAAATAATCCATGACTCGATGGTAGTCAACTCACAACATTGTCAGTTTTAGTAAAAGATAGTGCTTTCATAATATGTATTTTCATACAGGAAGCAACACTCTTAATTATAGCATTTTCATATAAAAATAAATTACTGATAAACCTTAAAATGGAAATCCAGACAGCTCAAAACAGCTAGGGGAAAAAAATGCCAAAAGGTATTTGTTAATTCAATTAGAACTAGGTCACTTCAGTCAGTCAAAAAGAAGGAGGATGATGGCTATCAGAGGAAGGCTTTTTGGGGTTCAAAACCTGTCATGATGCACCTAGGCTTTTACTAAGAAGCTCATGCTTTTTTTAGGTAATCAATTTTTAACTTTTATTATGGTCTGCATGTATGTTTACTCAGCAAATTAGCTTTTCACTGAACAATGTGAACCTACTTTTGTTTCCTGACATTGGTTACAATTCCATCAGTGTAACAGCACTCTTCCCTCTCACACTCTAGGTTCACTGTTTCCAGCTGGCCTTCTTTTTCACTCCTCCTGGCCTCTGAGCTTAGATTAGGGCAAATATTAAGCCTTTGGCCTCATAAGTTTGAATGTACTGAGGAGTATGTTTCTCCCTAGCATTATGATTCACTTTGTGGGCCTGTCTTTTCTTTGGTGGACATCTCCTCATGATATATTTTACGTTGGATCTGCAATCACCAAGGATCCCACTGGCAAAGAATTGGAGCAATCTGTGGTATATATAATATTCATCTGTGCACCATTCAATCAGATTGATTGAAATGGATCTTAAAGATCTGTTTTCATTGCAGTGTATGGGAATAATGTTTCCAGGCACCACAGAGCAGAAGCAGCAGGAGTTTAGTATGGATTTTGGTAAAGTTTACTAGGCCACATATTCTTCCAAAAGTATCTCGAAACACAAAACATGAAAAATAGAGTGCACTCTGTTGGTATGTACTCTCATAATTCTTTGTAGCAAATAAAATTTCACTTCCAAAATCATTTTTTCTAGGAATCTACAAGAGTCTGGCCATGAGTAAGTACCAGCCTGTATTTGGGGAAGACGGATGTATTCTAATTCTATATATTCCTTCTTAAACCACCCAAATGCTTCCATTTTAGACGTCCTATGTCCCTCTTCCACGGGAGAAAAAGACTCCTGATACTGCTAAGCAATTTGGGAGAAAAAAAATATATTGAACAAATACAACTTTTTAGTATGACCAGAGAAAGAAAATAATGATTTGAAGGAGTAACAGTAGGAGCTATTCCATTGTTTTTAAATCGACGATAAATGCCAAGCTTCAGGGAAAGTTAAGAATGTATATAAACATGGTACAGCCCAGCATTCAATATTAGGATATCAAATGAATATAGTTTAAATATGTTATTACAAAGTTAAAACATCTTTTTTTCCAACCCAACTAAATGCAAAAAGATAGCATTTGTGTGAGCTCACAAATTACCTAAACTTGAACTTGGATGCTGAGCCTAGCCAAAGCAATTACAAAGTGGTTTAGTCCCTTTCTATCGTCCACATTCATTCCCGGACCATTTTCACGAAGAAATAAAATAAGTCTTCAAACAAGATGGCTGCTCTGGGAAGGGAGCGAATAGAAAGAGCGGTGAGACAACCAAAAAAATCAAAGGTCCCATTTTATTTTTTGAGTTGGAAGTAAGGATATAGTCTTTTGTCGGGTGTTTGGCTTTTAAAAAAAATTTCCAAATATGTATTAACATTATTCTTCAAATAAACTCACAGATTACAGTGCCCAGTTATTTAAAAATCCTGAATATCAAAACAATTGAGGGGAAAAAGACTCTATGTAAATTGTGTATGATCGCCCAATGTATATGCACAGTGATGTCACATGACTACAGATCTCACTTATATTTCATACCAAGATCATGCGCATTGGTTATGAAAATTAGGTCACTCGATAGGTAACAGCCCAATAAGTAATAACCGTAAAAAATATCAATCTCTTATATTTCATAAAGAATAATAAAATGCCCAGTAAACACCCCGTTATTAACAGATTAACTGAATGTGGCCTTTTTTTAAATTAATTTGGCTTTTTAAAGGAAAAAAAGTCCTAGAGACTGAAATGATGGACTAAACTCTATCTCCTAGCAAAGGAGTCAATTTTGACTCATGGAGATCATAGGATAGTATAGAACTACCACAAAACAAAATCTTTACAGAAGCAAACTTAACGCATTTTTCTGAAGCATACTGGATCATCTTTTCTCAAATAAACTAGTGGTTTTGAACTGCTGACCTTTCAATTCACAGCCAACCACATTAAATATTGACTCCACTACTTTTCAACAAGTTTTCCCTGAAATATAGTTTCCTGACCTTCTCTGAAACAAATGACAGATAAACTTTATGGCACATGCATAAAACAATTAAACATTTTCCTTAAGAAAAAAATTTTAAATTTTGAAAAATTTTTCAACAGATTAAAAAAAAAAATACATCATTCAAACCTATTTTTATTCCTAGCCTGAGTAGAAAATAAAAGCTGACAGTAACATTTTCTTCAACCTGTCATATGTCAATCGTATGAAGGATGTTTCCAAAGATGACAAAGGTTTATTTTTCCCTATTGAAAATTATAGAATTCTACCTGAATGAAAGTCGAGCTAATCATCACTGGGACACAGAACTGCCTCTAAGCAACTAGTTAAGTAGAGTTCTCAGTATTTTAAAATTATGTTTCTATTGAAATTGATGGTTCAATGTTTGGAAACTACATCCTGATATTTCAAAATCAGGAGTTTGCATCAATACAAATTTTTAGTTTGGAGATAAATGTTCAGGTTTCACAATCTTACAATAAATCCTTCAAAGAGTACAGTAAGAGGTAAATTAGAAGACATAAGCAGCGTGTTCCTCTTTTTCACTCATTTAAAACTATCCATATTAGTTTTGGTACCAGAAAAAATAATCCTGCAAACTATATACATTTTTTTCCATTTTAAACTAAGTAATTTTGTGACACTGTGCTAATTTGCATAAGGCATATACATATAATGGTCTTTTAAGATTTTGTGATAAGTTATGTATAATAAAAATTGGTTATTTAAATTATTTTTTTTATTTCATTCAATGCCATTAATCATACATTTTTTCAAATGTTATGTAACCATCAGCACTATTTCCTAAGCTTTTCCATCATCCCAGCAAAAAATCTGTACCTTTAAGCAACAATTCTGTTTTGCTTTCTGTCCAGGCCCTGGTGCTGTCCAGTCCCTGGTAACCCCTAATCTACCTTCTGTCTCTATGAATTTCCCTATTCTAGATAGTTCATATATAATCATATGTAAGGATAATTCAATCCATATCTGGGAAAAATACATATAAATTATTGTATGGAAGACAAATTTGCTCTCTAAACTTTCCCCAAAACTACAATAAAAAGTTGGAAAGAAAATGGTGGAATCATACAACATTTATGACTAACTATATTTTAGGCAGAAATGCAAACAAACCTAAGAGGACACAGATCTTATGGAAGTGAATAATACTCCATTCAAAAGCACTAGAAGTTCAAATCAATCACAAGAAACTTTTATACAAAATAGCTTAGGACAGAGGTTGTGAAGCAGACTAAAATATAAATTTAATAATATAAATCAGGCCCTTAAAAGAGACAGTAATTTATGATGTTTAGCTGTCTAAGACCACCGTGGTAAGACAAATTACTAACCTGAATATTAACACTTCATTTCTTATACTCCTTTTTGAGGGTTTTACACCTGACTATAAAGGTGTTATCCGTCACAAATGATTAAGAGGCAATTTCTTTTCCCCAGTACAGAAGACTGATCCAAACTGAGTAACCTGGGCAAATGAAAAAGGGCCTTCCTCAAGTACCGAAGTACCAAGGACATAGCCTTTCACTAGGAACATTCTAATCAGGATTGCTATTTTAACTATGTGCATACTATTTCTGAAAAGAAAATTTAAATATGGAATCAAATAATGCAGAGTAGCCCATTACATAAAATATCATTACTTTTTAAATCTTTCTTGCTACTAAAGATTGAACATATACCTGAAAGTGAAGAGAGTTAAGTAGGGGAGGAAATACCAAGTAGTAGGACAAATGGACTATACTGCTTCTATGTCTTTATGCCGGGGTTGTTTGTTTGTTTTTGTTTTTGTTTTTTTTGGTTGGATTTTCCCCCCTCATTTTATAGCTTAATGTGTGCTTTCTCCTTATAGGTACATTCTTTTGGCATGCACTTCTGCCAAGATTGCAGAGGCCCAGAACTCCTGAAGGACTAATTGTATTCATTCATTTTCTTGGCCCAGCATGGAGCTGGTAGCTTGCTTGCTTTACAGCAACAGGGGAGAAAACGAGGTGCTCATCTTTATCTGTCCCTATCTAACAGAAACCAGGCCAGTGGACGAAATGCAGTGTGAGGCCTGTTCAGAAAGCATCTTTTGAGATTAAATGTTAAGAAATGCATGAAGTTAATGTGCCCCTACATAACTAAAAGTGCTCCTTCCAAACTTGACCTTCAGTCTTCAAAGACAGAAGCCTCTGAAGCTCTTGATTATTCAACTAGACCAAACATGGCAACAAGGTATTTATTCAGTGAGCTGAAAGTCAACTAACAGAGAGTAATGAATGAACTAACTAACGAAGACTCTACTACTTTTAATCACAAGGAGTTTACTGACCTTGTTCTTATACTGGAAACTGTTAGATTAGACTACCATGTCAAATGAGTCTAAAAAAGCATGGATGTCTCACAGCCATCTAAAAACCACTTGGCCATTTCTGAAAGTGAATTAAGAATACATACCGATGGAGCATAAATGGTTGAGATGCAGTATCTCAGTAACTAACTTTATTTTTCAAGACATAAGGCAAAATGGCCAAAACCAAGAAGTATATTTATTCTTTATAAATCTCTGTTTTTAAAAATAGGAGAAATAGAAGAAGCATTTCAAGTATTTCACAATTATCTGTACAGGCTTTTTGTTTTTACTGTTACAAAATAGATATGGCCAAAGACATGGGATATAAATCTCAGGCATACTGTTGTTTTTTCCCCCTGGTTTACATGTAAGTTCTGAAACAAATATTTTTTTAAAAAACAACCCAGTATTACTCATTACATATAAAATAGCACATTATATTGAGACTCAATTAACAAAGTTAATGCTCTAAATATCTTTTTAGTGGAATAATGTTATGTTTCTGACACATAAAAAATTGAAAGGTTTCAGAATTTTTAAAGATAAAGAAAATGCTTTGTAAGCTTGATGATGAAATTTATTCAATAACAAGATCACTTTGCCATCTTTCCTGTGAAAACAAATCCCTAAGATGTAACCTATGCTGACTGCATTTAAGGAGCCCTAGCCACTCCAAGGAAGAAAGATGTGGCAGTCTGCATCTACAGGATTTACAGCCTTGGAAAGCCTACGAGGTAGTTTTACTCTGTCTCTCAGGACTATAAGAATCTGAATTGACTTGATGGCAATGAACTTGGCTTTTAGGTTTGACTTCATTATTTTTCAGTGGAAAAAGGCAGTGTATCTATCTATCTCACAACATACTGACAGCTCAGATTTTCATTTTTTTTTAAATGAAGCAACTGAATTTTGAAACAGGAAAGAAGCCTAAAGTTACTGCTTTTCTCTATTTATCCATATATATTATGATCTTTACTGCCTGAAAGATTTGGGAGTGTTGACCTAGAATTCACATTGCTTTCACAACTCCAAGATTACATGTTAACAAAACTAAATGGTGTCAATTACCTGCTACTCTAATATGAAATGTTTCATTTACAAGTCCTTACAAGAATTGAAAAAGGCCAAAGAAAACATATTATTGGGTTAAAGTTTTATAAACTTCTGCTGCAGTAAGAAATATTTTTTCCCTTAAGAGAATACTCTAAATTAGCAATACTCAAACCTAAACAGAAGTAAAGTACCAAGAAGAATCAGTATTCCTAAAATGTTACATTTGCTACTGTATTATTTTACTACTCCATTCATGAATGCCAACCAGTAGGAGACATGCTTAATTACCGTAGCATTATTTTAGCTAGTAGTTAAAAGAATCTAAGTACTTTTCATTACAGACACAGTGTTTAAAAGAATAGTTTCATTGCAAAAGCCAAACTATTCAGTGCGCTTCAGATTAAGAGACATACTCTTAATGTTGATCCATTTCTATCTTTATAAACAGAGGTACCAAGGGACAAATAAATGTACATAATGTTTTATTTCTGGAAGTATTTTCAAAATTAAAAGTTTTATGTAATAGAGTCGCTATGAGTCATCTAAGACTTCACGGCCCCCAACACCACCAACAACAAAGAAATGAAGGATAAATAGCTATATTTTCCTTGATTTGGATTTTCATTATTAACAGTTACTTAGTAATAGTCCAGTTCAGAATTCAATTTAACATTTCAAAAATCATTCTAATACTCTCACTGCTTAGGCAAAACTCAGACAACTCTTCAAATTTTCAAAATAGAGAAGATGCAGTTAGGCAAATGTTCTCACATATTTCTTTTCAGATTAGTGGCACCAAATTCTTTCAAAGAACTGGGCTCCTTCAACATAGAAAATCAGTTGGTCATACTTCCTAAATGTTAACAAACCAGAATTTGAAAATTGAGTATTTACTTCCCAGAAGTAAACACTTGGCAGCATACATGCTAGTAAAACTATTCTAAGAGAAAATAAGCTTCATATGTTTTCTCTTTATGTATCTACACCTAAAGATACTTATATCAAGGAAGAATCAAGAAATGGAACACACAGCATCCAATAAAATTCCAGAATTACACTAATTATATAAGAATGTTTCCATCTTATGACCAAAAGTTCATAGTTAATCTTGATTTCAAAATGTAGTCATCCTTTCAAACTATAGTCTGTTACTACAAGCTAGCAAAAACTATTTACTTCACATGAAGAGGTATTTATTATTGCCAGCTTAATAATGCATCTACTAAACTTTTCTAATAAAAATATTTTAAACATACTTAATTTGCAAATGAAGCTGGATTCATTTTTTTAAAAAAGATGACTTTAAGAAAGCATACTACTAATTTAGTGGAATTTTAAGTTAGGTCTTATGTAAAGCTGAAAATTAAGGCTTCCAAACTTTGAAAAAATGAGAGTATATACAGAAAAGATGTAAAGCACTGCCTTTATGTAATATAGGAAACTCACAGAAACTTTTGTGAAATATTTCTTCAATGCATCTTGTGATAAACGGTTATTTTTCTCTTTCTATCACTTATTTTTGAAAGGCTCCTTTTAAATGAATCCAATAAAGTTTCTTCTTATTCAGAATTTCGGAGCTAAAACTGTCTACAAGTACATATTTTTTAAATGACGTTATTTTTAAAGTAAGTTTTACTGTGATGATAAAACTTCATAAAACCCTAAGACTTCTAAATGTTTCCGATGAATTGGGGGGGGTGGACGACAAGTGGACACATCATTCTTTTGCCCATCATCAAGTGGATAATGATCAAATAGAAAGCTATTTCCACAAATTCAAGTACTCAACTGAGTTAACAAAAATACTCATGGTGTTTCAAAATTCACAGATTAACTTTGTATGGACAGGTTCAAAGCCACCACAGAAGCCAGAGAAGAGCTTTCTACAGGCAGGGCAGACCTATTAAAAAACATGGCCTGTGACAAAAATCAATGTTATGTGCTAATCTCAAACCAAACAACAGTACCCAAAGCATAAAACAGAGATAACCTAAGATAAAATGTCCTCAGACTAGCTTGACAGGTTGAAAAGAGGGGTTAGGAAGCCAAGGTGTTACTGGTCTTTGCTGTTTTAACAAGGGGAGAAATGGAACACCCAGGTGTCTAAATAAATGAATGCCCAAGAGAAAAAGATCACATGAAGTTTGGAGTGAGGGGAAAGAAGACAATATCCCAAATTCAGCTAACCAATTTAACTGCTGCTTTATTTAATAAGGAACTAAAATTTAGAAATATAAATTCCTCTCTTTCATATAGGCTGTCTAATAAAGCCCAAAGGGGAATAAAACCAACCAACATAATGAGACTTGCTTTTAACACCATCACAACTGGAAAGCTTGCTCTATTTGTCTTGTCAGCTTTAATAAAAGACATCTTTTCTGGCGGGATGGCTTCTCTTTCTCTTTTCCTAATAGTGGTAAGTGGCATGTCAAGGAAGAAATTGCTTCCCATCCCACCACTCACAGGATTTTCTTTTTAACTCAAACTTTGAGGGATGCCTCGCTTCTGTTAGGCACTGGTTCTAAATACTGGGATTACCAAGGTATTTCTCCCACTCCCAGATTATCGTTGCAGAAAAGAAGCCCCTCTCCCATCTGCCACCAGTGGACAGCCTACGGGAGAAATGTGCCCATCTTCATCCGAGCTAACATTACTTCGAGAGGGTCCCTCCCTCCCATGTCTGTACACTAAAAGAAGGCCGGTGTCTAAGGCTGGTAGGTGATTAGAAGAGTTGGTGGCATCCACCGTCCCACCCTCCCCAAGAACGCTGGGCGCACAGCAACTACTGGTCGCCTCTCTCTTTCCAACTTTCACTCCAGCTCTGGGAAAGACCTGTGGTCTTAGGTACAACTGGTGTTGCTTCCCTCCCAGGCGGATACTAACATTAGCCTACATATGGAATCTCATGTAGGTCCCAAGAAGGTAGAATATAAGGGCCTGAGAGGCAGACTGTGGAACTTAGGGCAGGGGAAAGCAGGGTTCGGAGATGCACCGTGTTGGAAGGTGCGCCAGGCACCTTCCTAACCCGCGTTCCTGGTCCATGAACCTGAGAAGTACTAGGCAGACAAGGTCCAATAGACCTGCTAGGGCAGTCCCAGGCGCCCACACGCCTAGAGGGCTACAGGGAAGCCCGCAAAACAGTTCCAGGTAACCGAGTGCATGTCGTTAGCCGCGCACTGCCGGGCAGCAGGCGAAGGGCTCCCACCTCTCTAGCTTTGGCCAACTCCAGCAGTTTGCACGCATGACGTAACCCGGCATTAGATCAAACTTTCTGGCACCCAGAGCCACTGGGGGGGGAGGGGAACGAGGTGAGAGAACCCTTGCCACTGCCTAGCGCGCAAAGCCAGACTTACCCAGATGTCTGATGATTCCCACCCACTTAAAGAGGAAAAGAAAGCCTAACACATCCGCTCCCCAAAACCTCCTCATTACCCCTTGTCCGTGCGCGCACCAGGAAAAGAGAAGGAAAAATGAAAAACAAAACAACAAAAAACTTTAGGAATGTTTGGCGGGTTTTCCTCACAGTTCTAGAACGCCCACGCTCCAGGAGGGCGCTCCCTGCGGGGCGAACCCACTGCTCCCCAAGCCTCAGCCCTGCGCCTGGATAGGGATGTTGATCAGCCAGCCCAGCCGAATAAGTAGAATGGTCCCGAATCCCCCCTTTTCCGAATCTCCGTGTCCCATAGCAGCGGCCAGTCTGAGCAGCTCCAGGGATGTGGAGCGCACGGCCTCTCCGCCGCGGCTTAACAAAGGAGGAGCGACGGACGCGCTTCCCGCGGGCTCCTCGAAGCCATCAGCGCTCCGGCGACGCAGGCTCCGTGGGTGCGCGCCGCCGGCAGCCGGTGCGCGCTGGTCCCCGCTGCTGCCACTACGGCTCCTCCACAGGGCCCCAGGCCCCACCAGCTCCTGGTCTGCGTCCCCACTGCTTACCTGGGGTTGCTGCTGTTCCAGTAGACGGCGTAGCGGTCGGCGACGGCCTTGGAGCCCGGGTCCTGGCTTAACACACACATCCAGAGCACCAGAAACAGCAGCGTCAACATCTCCACGTGCAACATCACGCCTGGCCAGCGGCGAAACCCCCGACGCGCCACTCCGGGGAGAGAGCGGGATCCGGAGGGAGGAGGGATGGAGAGAAAGGAGATCGGGCGCCAAATAAATATGAATAAATAGAAATGAATGGAGAGTGAGAAAAGAATGGAGCACACGCCGAGCTGGGGAGGGGGAGGAAAGCGAGAAGAAAAGGCGGCAGTGGAGTGGGGGAAATAAAGACAAACTCGTACCCCCACTGGAGGGTTCAGAAGGAAAAAGGAATCACAAAATGGAGAAAAGCGTGTGTGTGTGTGTGTGTGTGTGTGTGTGTGTGTGTGTGTGTGTGTGTGTTTGGTGGCAGCAGCAAGGACGGGGAAAGGGGTGCCAAGCTGTGTCTCAGGCGGCGGCGGCAGGCCGGTCACCCCGGGAGAGGGAGGTGCGCGCTGGGCCGGGCGGCGGCAGCGCGGGTTGGGGCAGGCGGCGGCGCGCGCTGCACAGTCACCGGGAGTTGCGCGTCGCGGCCGCGGGGAGACATACACTGGCCCGCCGGGCCCGGCTCAGCGTCAGTGCTGCGGGGTCCGCTCGGCTCTGCTGCCCGAGGACCTCGCACTGTGCCCGGGTTGGCTCCAAGTTACTTTAGCAGCCGGGGGGAAAATGCAGCAGGAGAGTGCCTTGTAGTTGGGGGAGGCTGCGAGCCTGGGGTCCCGGGAGCCTGAAAACCCTCTTTCTTCTCCTCCTTTGCGCTCAGGCAGACGACCCCAAGAGATCTCGGAGGAGCTGAAGGAGTAGCGAGTTCGGGGCAGTGGACCGAGAAGAGTGAGTGAAGATCCGGGGACGCAAGCCCAGCCCCGCCGGCTTCCTGGAACTGGTTAAGCGGCAGCTGCGCGGAAGAGGAGCAACGCTGCCTCTCAAACCTCAAAGAAAAGTTTGGCTCTCTGCGTCTTCTGGCAGGTCCCTCAGCAGGATCGGACTGCAGAGGCAGCAGCGGCGGCAGGGGAAGACACCTCGGGCGCTGGCGGAGCTCCCGCGGGGATTTCTCGCGCGTGCTTTTCTTGGCCGGGGCGTGGGTGCACGAGAGTGAAATGAAGAGTAGAGGTTAAGACCCAGCCAGCCGGGCGGAGCAGAGATGCCCAAACCTGCAGCGCTGGCGACCGGGAGGGCAAAACAATCACTTTCAAATGTATCCCTTCAACTCCTAGATGGGCTGATGTCAGTCTCTGATCGCCCTCCAGGAGCGAGATCCTCAGACGCGGTGCCAAGGGCCTCGAGTGTGATCTCAGAAGTGTCCCTGCGACTCCGATGGGTCAGCTCCCAAGCCCAGCAACTTGCAGAGATGCATCAATCAGTTTCAAATGGGAAAAGGGGGGTTGGGGGGGAGAAGACACAGCGCGCGCGAGCGAGCGGCACCTCCCCGATGACTACATCAGAAAACCTTCCCGATCCTCCCGCAGCTGCTCCTCTTTCCCTCCTTAGGCACCGCAGCAACAAGAGGTGAAAAGCACGAACCAAATCCTAAAACCCCTACACAGGCGGGAAAATAAATAAACTTGAGGGCAGTCACAGGAGCACGGACAGCCCGGGAAGGACTGAAACGACTGGCAAGAAGTGGAAAGGGGTAAAAGTCAGTTTTGCAAAGAGGGAGAAAGGGGGGGTGGGGGGGAAAGCCAGAGCGAGAAAAAATGCTTTATGGGAAAAATCTCCTCGGGCACGCCCCCTCGTTAATGACCTGCGTGTAAAGCCGACAGCAGCGGCGACCCAGCAACAGCAGCAGCAACAGCAGCAGCAGCAGCCGCACGGCAAGCGCGGGGAGCGCGAGGCCGCGCGCGTGGACGTGGACGTGGGCAGCGGGGGGCGGCTCCGCCCGGGCGTGTGTGCGCGGGGCGAGGGGCGCAGGGCGCAGGGCGGTGCGAGCGCGGGTGTGAGCTCCAGACTAAGCAGGGGGAGGCGCAGTCAGCCTGCGCCCATCCAGCGCTGCCGCCGAGGCCCAGGTCATGTGGGCTGCTGCTTCCCCCCCCTTTTCCCCCCTACCCCCATGCAGTTTACTTGGGAAAGGCGGGGTGTCTGGAACTGCCAGTCAGGCACCAGTCTGCTGTTTGCTTACAGATAGGGTTTTTTTTCCTCTCTTTTTACTCCAACCGGATTGGTTTGCTCTCCGGGAAAGAGGCGTTTTTCTAAGCTCTCTTCCCCCGCCTCTTGCACCCCCCTCCCTGGCCCCACCTTCCAGAAACCTGACTAATTGAATTACTGGGAGTGCCGAGGCGCCCGCTCCTCCGCCGAGCCGGGCAGCGAGCAGCACGTAACCCTTTGGATGCTGAATTTCCGTCTGGGTTCAGGAATGATTTGACATCTTTTTACCTGGGAGTAGGGTCTTTTGATTTTTAAGAAAACCGGATCCCATCCTGTAGTTGGAGAACGGAAGTCTGTCTCTAGGGCCTTGCAGGTGACTTGCAGCCCTTGCAGAAGGGTTAGAACGGAACCTCAGGAAGTGCGTGTTTTTGTAAATCTCTGCCTTGTTCTTAACAGTGCACGTTGCCTGGCGCTGGGCTGTCTGCAAAGCAGAGGAGAGCATCTCTCATGTTTTTCAAACCTCTTTCTGCCACGGATTTTAAAGGTTCATGAGCCAGCAAGACTTTTAAAGTAGTTCTCTGAAAACACAATTTAAAAACATAATACTTGAAAATTCTTGTAAACCAGTGCTAATCTTCAGTGGGTTGGGCATGAATATGCGGCAAGGGAGCCCGTCAGAAAATGTTCAACCTTTTTCATTCAGCCTTCAGGCTGAATTGCTGTCCCACTCCCCAAAGAACAAATGCTTGGAATGAACCCAGTACTGGATGAAAGAGGGCGCCGGTAAGAGAAAACGGAGTTCCCATTTCCTAGGATAAGGCCTAGCGGTCTTGGACAGACGCCTCTGCCACCCCTGGGACGCAGTCTCCCAGCAGCAAGGCGGCTTTGGCGCCTGGGGACGCGTCTCTTGTGCTCCTGTCCCGGGAGAGCGAACTGGGCGTCCGGCGCTGCGGGACCACAAACCCGAGACTCGCCGGCTCGGGGCTCCAGGGTCTCATTTGGGTCCTGGTATTGTTCCCTCTTGCTCCCTCGGGAATAACGCTGAGTAAGAAGGGGTGATACCAGAAAAGAAAGCAACATAGTTTTCACCACTCACACCTGCCTGTTCCTCCTTTCACTTATTAGCCCAATAAAATAAAATATCACTTTTCACCCCCTCCGCTTTCCAATCTTTAGACTAGGGATTTCCAGGAGCTTCCAAACTGTTTGGAAGCGTCCAGACGCCCTCCAGTGGTGGACCTGCAGTCCGCAACCAGCCGGGGGATTGCCTGTAACTCAGACTCAAATGAATTCGATGGAGAAACAAGGGTCATGATCATTAAAGATTGGAAAGTACATAGGCAAAGAGTTAACCACGGTGTTACATTGTATTGTCTAGAAGTTGAGTATTTTCTCAATTACAGGATTTTTTTCTATATGAAAAAATTAATAACTGTTTTATAAAAGCAACCTTTCTATGTTTTCTGACTAGGTATCAAATGCCTTCTGTAGTTACAGACCTCACAATAAACTACCCTAACAAACCAATCATCTTCATAACAACAAAAAATATAACCTTATTACCAGATATTCTCCCTTTAAGCAATTCTGGCAATCAGAAAGAAGTGAAGAAAATTAAACAAGAAAACCAAAGGATAACTCAACTTTTCAAATTGAGCTTTCATCGAAAATGGGGGAGGGGTGTTCAATGCTTTATAATCTGCTGATGTTCAGGTACCTAGCCTATTTTAGGGAGCATTTTTTTCTATTATGAAAAAGATGCATTTCTCCCCTCAGCCTGTCTGATAGCAGTTCTAATAGATGCTCATATGACAAAGGCAGTTTTGCAGGAAATGTTCTGGACCCTTTTAAGTGATATGTGTATCTTTAGGAGGAAGAGAATTTGCGACTCCTGACTTAGGTAAAATGCTGATCCTCATCAGGGAGTCTTTTTTAGTCAGGAAAATATCAGGTATCAGGCTTCCTGTAGTGTAAAATCAAAACGGATGAAGAAAAAAAAATATATATCTTTATCTACTTATTTCCGATTTGGAATACATAATGTAACAAAATGTGAAAATCCCACATAGAGAATAAAATGGATATCATAATATTTGAAATATCTCTAATTTATTTAAATTAATTTACTTAATTTAAAGTATAAAAGTGTTATCTTAAAGTGATTCAATGAGTTCAAATACAACATTGTGAAAGCTGCAACTGTTCTGAGCATAACTCAAATGTCTACATGAAGTAATTCACAAACCTGTATCAAATGCCTTCTAGGATTATGTAACAATAAATTTTTATTAATTATTATATTATTAAACAAGATTATAATAGCACAGATAGATACAGTTTGAAGGAAGTTCTTTTCAGCTTTACACTTAAAAGAAAGAATGTGATTTTATCTCTACACGAAAACAGTCAAATGTTTTGCATTTATACAAATCAGCCTAATTACTGATGTCACTAAGGCACTCTCTTTTAAGGATAAGTGGTTCTCTTGTCAAATAGAGGAGATGTATTTATGAAAAGAGCAAGAAGCTACAAACATCTAAGAATAAAAGCACAGAGCATGTTTAAATACTTTTGTGTTCAATAAGACTTAAGGTAGGACGAAAACTTGAAAAGGTGCCTGGGAATGGTCTGTAAAGGAGATTAACTGTCATCTGGTAAAGTTTGGACTTACAGTTACAGGCAGCCAAGTGCATTGGTGGTCTTAAAACAAGTGACACTGAAGCAATCATCTGTATGTCTCAAATGAAAATGGGATTTTTTCTTTATAAATTGATTGTTGAAATTTGTTTTGCCTTGAACTATCTAGATCTTAACCTCAGCTGTGAAACAGAATCACTTATGTCACTTTCCCTAATTGGTTAAGGATGGGAATCTGGTACCTGTAATTTTTATAAGTTCCTCGGTGAGTATAGAGGATTGAGAATCACTGATCCAGATGATTTATAGAAAAGATAGCAAAGGAAATAGATTCTATAGCAAAAACTAAAAAATGCATAGACACAAAGCTGACGTTTAACAGATGACTAACAACAGTATTTATTCTCCTTTCTGAATGTTTTCCTGAAATATTTAGAATTCATTCTGGAGCTCCATCAAAATAGCAATTGCCATCAAGCTGTGTCCAACTCAAAGCAACCCTGTAGGAAAGGGTAGAACTGCTCCATAGGGTTTCCAAAGCAGTTGGTTCTTTCTCCATGGAGCACTTACTGCATGCCAAGTGTTGGTGAGCTCGTTAGCCATCACACAGCCATGACATCAAGGTCCTATGCCAAATTGCCACCTAACTGTCCGGAAGACAGCTTCTTTGCAATTGTTAGGGACACACTCCTCACTCCATCACACCCTGCCCATTTAGCACAAATACCTAAGAATCTTCAGAAATAACTCTTTGCTTTGTTTTCTCTCATGAAAAACCACAGGAAATCCTTCTTTTCTACTGCTGGTCTAACTGTCCATTTAACATACAATCTAGAAACAAAAGAAAATTCCACAAAACAAGAGCAAAAATGGAGACATTTCATCTCATATACTTTTGACATCTTGTCAAGAGGTATCAGTCTTTAAAAAAAGACATCAGATTGAAAAAGATGAAGGGTCAGAGAAAGACATGAAGACACTCAGTGAAATGAATTGGCACAGTAACCAAAATAATGGGCTTGAACATGGTGGGTATTATCAAGATGGCACAGGATAGGGAAGGTTCTGATCTGTTATTCACAGGGTCTCTATGAGTCATAGTTGATTCAACAGCACCTCAAAACATCTACTACAGCTATTGACTCTACTTCCAAGCTGTGATCTTCAACATCCACCATGCATTTTCTCACATTCTTCTTTCTCCCTTCACTTTCCCGATAATTTCCTGGCATTCATGTCATGTTTTTGCTGCATTTTATGAAAGAGAGATTATTTTTTAAAATTATTTATGAACACTCTTGTTTGTTTTTGCCATCTTAAAACTTTTCAAATAGCTCAAAAATACCTTATTGTCATCAAGTAGGAACTGACTCATACTTGACCCTCCAGAGGGTTTTTGGAAGCTGTACAGAAGCCCAGTTTTCTCCCATCAGGGAGCTCCCACCTTTGGGTTAACACTGTCAACTCCCTGTGGACACCACTGCTGCTCTGGTTTATGTTGGTTTCTCAGATACCAGAAGTTTTAAAACTAAACTGTTTAATTTGGCATATATATTAATATATTTGTTTGCATTGTTGTTGTTGTTATGTGCCATCGAGTCATTTAGGACTCATTAGCAACCCTGTGTACAACAGCCCTAAACCCTGCCCTATCCTGTGCCAAACGCACTGCCTCTGACACTCCCATCCCAATTACCTCAGTCACTGAATCAATCCATCTAATAGAGGGTCTTCCCCTCCTGCGCTGTCCCTTCACACTCCCAAGCATGATGTCCCTCTCCAAGGACCTGTCCCTCCTTGCAACATGTCCAAAGTATGTCAGACGAAGCCCCAGAATCCTTGACTCCAAGGAGTTGCTTGGTTTAATCCTCTTCAGGATGAATCTGTTTGTTTTCTTGGCAGTCCATGGTACATTCAATACTCTTCTCCAGCACCACAGCTCAAAAGCATCAATTCTCTTTCTGTCCTCCCTAGTCATTGTCCAACTCTCTGATGCGTAACAAGTGATTGCAAAGACCATGGCCTGTATCAGGCCGTTGCTCTTGAGTACTTAAGAGAGGTCCCTAACAGCAGACTATCCCATCGCAACGTTTTTTGATTTTCTGACTGCTGGTACCAAGAGTGTTGACTGTGGAGCCGAGCAAACTGAAGCTGTGAACAATTTCAATCTCTTCGCCATCCACCCTGATGCTACCAATTGGTCCAGTGGTGAGAATCTTTGTCTTCTTGACATTGAGCCTCAGTCAATACTGAAGGCTGCAGTCCTTGACCCTCTGCAGCAAGTGCATGAGGTCCTCCTCAGTTTCAGCAAGCAGGGTTGTGACATCTACAGATGTATATATAAATATATATGCTTAATAATAATATAAATATATATGCTTATATAATTCTAGGGAGCTCTGGTGGCCTAGTGGCAAGAAGCTGTGCTGCAATCCCAAAGGCATGTAGTTACAGGCCACCAGATGCTCCACAGGAGAAAGATGAGCAGTCTCCTCCCCTGCCATTAACTGCCTCTGAAAACTCTCCAGATGGTCAGCTATGAGTCACCACACAACAACAACAATCTATATTTCTACAAGAAGTAAGTAAAAATTGGTTGATTCAATTTTCTTATTTCTTTCTTTGTATACATACAATAGAGTCATGTAACCAGTTTTTAAACCTGAGGCTGAAATTGATACAGAAAATAACCAAAACAAAACAAAAGAAAATCTTGTTGCTGTTTATAGAAATCCTACAGGACAGAGCAGAACTACTCAGTGCTGTTCTCAAGACTGTAATCCTTATTGTAAAGAAGAATCTGTGATTGGCCACATTAATTCAAAGGGTATCTTTAGGAGATAAAGTAAATTATTATAATGGGATGTATTATAATGAATAATGTACTATAATTAAATATACAAAGACCTGAAGTTAGAACAGCAAAAAGGAAGAAAAATTTGGCATTTCTCAATATGAAAGAAGTGAAGAAAAAGTCAAGCCTTGGACTGTAATACTAAAGGATTCTAAGGGGAAAATATGGGATGATGAAAGAAGTATCAAATGAAACTAGGCGAAATACGCAGTGACTATACCAAAAATAGTTGGTTAACATTCAAACGTTTCAAGAGGCATTATACGATAAGAAGCAATGATATTGAAGCATTGCAAGCTGTAGTGAAGATATTGGCATGAAGCAAGTCTCCAGGAATTTATGAGATACCAACTAAAATACTTCAACTAATGGATGTAACTCTGGAAGAACTCCCTTATTCATGTCAAGAAATTTGGAAGACAGCACAATCAAGTAGAAGAGATTCCTTTCCAAAGATCCACTAGAATGCAAAACATCCAACAATATTATTACTAATCTCACAAGCAAGTACGATTTTCCTGAAGATAATTCCAAAGTTTTGGGATTCCCATTCTTCTCAGAGTCAGCCATAGCTTGTTGTGATCCACACAGTCAAAAGCCTTTGCATAGTCAATGAAGCACAGATAGACATTCTTCTGGTATTCTCTGCTTTCTGCCAAGATCCATCTAACATTAGCTACAATATCCCTAGTACCACGACCCCTTATAAATCCAGCCTGCAAATCTGGCAGTTCTCTGTTGACATATTGTTCCAAACGTTTTTGGATCATTTTCAGCAAAATCTTGCTTGCATGTGATATTAATGATATTGTTCGATAATTTCCGCACTCCATTGGGTCATCTCTCTTTGGAAGGGGAACAAATATGGATCTTTTCCAGTCAGTCGGCCAGCTGGCTATCCTCCAGATTTCTTTTCACAACTTAGTGAGCACTTCCAGGGCAGTGCCTGTTTGCTGAAATATGTCAATTTGTATGCTGTCAATTCCTGGAGCCTTGTTTTTTGCCAGTTCCTTCAGAGCAATTTGAACTTCCTCCTTCATCACCATAGGCTTTTGCTCATATGTCATTTCATGAAATTCTTCTGTGTCAGCCAATTCCTTCTGATACAGTGACTCTGGGTATTCCTTCCATCTTCTCTTGATACTTCCTGAATCATTTAGCATTCTACCCAAAGTATCCTTAAGTACTGCCACCCGTGGCTTGAATTTGTTTTTCAGCTCCTTCAGCTTAAGAAATGCAGAGCAAGTTCAGCCCTTTTGATTTTCTGACTCCAGGTCTCTGCACATTTCATTATAGTATCTTGTTTTGTCGTCCCGGGCTGCCTTTTGACATTTTCTGTTTAGCTCTTTGATTTCTTGGTTTCTTCCTTTAGCTTTGGCGAATGGGAATCCTGGAACATTTGACTGTGCTAATGTGAAACCTATACTTGAACCATAATGCAGTCATCAGAACAAAACAAGGAGATACTACACGGTTCAAAATCAAGAAGGGGGTTCGTCAGGGATGTATCCTGTCTCCATACCTTTTCAATCTGTATGCAGAACAGATCATCCGACACGCTGGGCTGTATGAGGAGGAATGTGGCATCAGGATTGGTGGAAGAGTCATCAATAACCTGTGTTATGCAGATGACACAACCCTGTTTGCTGAAACTGAGGAGGACCTGAAGTACTTGCTGCAGAAGGTCAAGGACTACAGCCTCCTGTATGGATTGAAGCTCAACATCAAGAAAAGATTCTCACCACTGGGCCAATTGGCACCATCAGTATGGATGGTGAAGAGATTGAGATAGTTAACAGTTTTAGTTTACTTGGCTCCACAATCAACACTCTTGGTACCAGCAGCCAGGAAATCAAGAGACGAATTGCATTGGGAAAGTCAGCTGTGAGTGACCTCTCAAGAGTACTGAAGAGCAATGACTTCAGGTTGGAGACTAAGGTGTGCCTGATCAGGGCTATAGTCTTCACAATTACATGCTATGCATCAGAGAGTTGGACAGTGAACAGGGATGCTAGAAAGAGAATTGATGCCTTTGAATTGTGGTGCTGGAGAAGAGTATTAAATATACCATGGACTGCTAGGAGAACAAACAGGTTTGTCCTTGAGAAGGCGAAGCCGGAATGCTCCCTGGAGTCAAGGATTCTGAAGCTTCGTCTGACATACTTTTGGCATGTTGCAAGGAGGGACTGGTCCTTAGAGAGGGGAATCATGTTTGGCAGAGTGGAGGGGAGGCGAAAGAGAGGAAGACCTTCAATGAGATGGATTGATTCTGTGACTGGAGTATTGGGAATAAGTGCATTTGGTATGGCTAGGTTAGCACAGGATAGAACGGCGTTTAGAGCTCTTGTACATAGGGTCGCTATGAGTCACAAGGGACTCGATGGCACATAACAACAACAACAATTCCAAAGTGATTGTAACAGTTAATCAACAAAAAAACTACCAGAAATTTAAGTCCAATTCAAAAGAGGACAACGAACAAGGATTACTACTGCTCATGTCAGTAATTACTGCTGATGGCTGAAATATGGACTACTAGGAAGATATTTACTTGTTATTTATTGACTATGTGAAAACATTGGACTATGTGTCATTGGACCAAAACTGTCAAGAAAGGAAATTCCACAATACTTAATTGTACTAATGAGGACATTGCACATGGACTAAGATGTAGTCATTTCAAACAGCACAAGATGATATTGCATAGTTTAAAACTAGGAAAGGTATGTGTCAGTGCTCTATATTTTCATTATATTTTAAAAATCTGTATGTTATGATAAAAATCCAAGGGGGAAAAAGCTCAAAAAAAAGATGTTTTGGGGGTCTTTTAGGATTATTTAAGTCTGCTAGCAGTTCTGTGAGAGTGTTTTTATGATTTGTCCTACAAAAATTAATAGCAGACTATAATAAATCTCAGGTCAACGTAGTCCCAAATTCCCGACCTGCTGTATAAGTCTATGATTTCTGCTATATGATAGACTAGCTCTTCCTTTTCTTGCTTCCTAGCTCCTTTGTGTCCTTTGGATTCAATGATTTGCTAGAAGGTAACCCAGATACTCAGGCCCATTAGAGGAATGGTTCACGTGACCTTAGGTAGCAGGCTGGTTTTAGAGAAGCTGGTTTTGGTGAGTGATGAGCCTGGATCCTGTAGACTGTGAGTTACAGGACGGCTGGATGGTGACTGTGGGTGATGCAGTCTGGTGTTGTAGAGACAGGTAAGTAGCTGAAAGCTATGTTCCAGGCAAGTGAGCTTTAAAAAAAAAAAAAGAGAGAGAAAAGAAAAAGAAAAAGCACCTGGAACTAAAATCCCATGAGCTTATATAAGGCTCTAGTAGGGTAGGGCTTGTATCACAGCCTAATCTTCTCTTTTTAATATAATATGTACTTCATCACAAAATAAACAGTTACTCATTGGCTAGAAAATACATCTGAATGATAAACCTTAGACACCCAGAGGGAGAAAGATGGAGAATCTTCTTCCGTTAAGACTTGTAGCCTCAAAAACTTGCTGCAGAGTATCTGTGAGTCAGAACTGAGGGTAAGGAGTGAGAATAAACCACTCAATTGATGGTAGACAGAGTTGGAAGGCTAAAAATATCCTAATTATAGTTTGAGTTGGAAAAATTACTTTTAGAAGGAATGATTCAGGAAGTATTAAAAATATTAAAAGAAGATAGAAGGAGTATACAGAGCCTCTGTAGCAAAAAGAATTTTCTGACACAAAAGAATTTCAAGAAAAAAACATATGATATGATAAAGAGGCAATGGTAATGAAGGAGGAAATTCAGGCTGCTCTGAAGGACTTGGCAAAAAAATAAAGCCCCAGGAACTGATGGAATAGAAATTTATATATTTCAACAAACAGACATGCTTATCAGGTTGTGCCAAGAAATCTGGAGAACAACTACCTGGCCAATAGACCAGAAGAAATCTATTCCCATTCCAAAAAAAAGGTGACCTGAAAGATTGTGAAAATTATTGTACACTCTCACTCCTAACACACACAAGCAAAATCCTGCTGAAGATTATCCAGAAATAACTAGAATAGTACATTGACAGAGAACTACTAGAAATACACGCTGGATTTAGAAGAAGTCTTGGCAGTAGAGACATTATTCCCAATATCAGATGGATCTGGTAGAAAGCAAAGTGTACCAGAGGGATTCTATCTGTTTTCATTGACTAAATGCAAAAGCATTAGACTGTGTGGATAACAACAAATTGTGGTTAACCTCGAGGAGAATGGGAACCCCAGAACACTTTTTTGTGCTTATGCAAAATTTATAGTTAGACCAGTAAGCAGTCCTCAGGAGAGAGCAGGGAAACACTTTATGGTTCAAAATTAAGAAGGGAGTACATCAGGAGTGCATCCTGTCTCCATACCTTTTAAATCAATATGCAGAACAGATCATTCGAGAAACTGGGCTTTATGAGGACAGATGTGGCATCAGGATTGGAGGAAGACTCATCAACAATCTATATTATGCAGATGATACAATCTTGTTTGCTGAAACTGAGGAGGACTTGAACACTTGCTGCAGAAGGTCAAGCACTATAGTCTTCAATTTGGATTGAAGCTAACATCAAGAAGACAAAGATTCTCACCACTGGGCCAACTGGCAGCACCATGGTGGATGGAGAAGAGATTGAGGTTGTTAACTTTAACAGCTTGCTTGGCTCCACAATGAACACTCTTGGCACCAGCAGTCAGGAAATCAAAAGACAAATCGCATTAGGTACCTGTGCTGTCAGGGGCCTTTCCAGGGTACTGAGAAGCAAAGATGTCAGTCTACAGACTAAAGTATGCCTGATATGGGACATAGTCTTTGCAATTACTTGCTATGCATCAGAGAGCTGTAAACTCACTAAGGATGACAGAAGAAATTATGCCTTGAGTTTTGGTGCTGGAGAAGAGTCTTGAACACACCTTGGACTACCAAGAAAAGAAGTAAGTCTGTCTTGGAGTTAGTGAAAACAATATTCTCCTTGGAGGCTAGGATTTTGAATCTCTGTTTCACGTACTTTGGGCATGTGGCCAGGGGGGACCAATCATCCTCAGAAGGGTGGGGAAGAGCGCAGGAGAGGAAGACTCCGGATAAGATGAATTGATCCAGTAACTAGGACAATGCGGGTAGGTGTGTCAGAATCAGTGAGACTGGCTCAGGACACAGCACGCTTCAGATGTGTTGTACATAGGGTCACTATGAGTCACAGGCAACTTGACAGCACATATAAACAACAACACTTACAGTCGTTTAGCTTAAATAAAAAATATTTTTAATTGCCTTTTTAATAAAACATAAATACAAATTTTCTTTTTCTTGGTAATATAAATTAATTTCATGAAGAAAACCTGGCATGTTGACTGTAGGAAGACTCATTAGCAACCTATTATGAAGAAAGCAAAGAAAATTGATGCACTTACTAATTAAGCTCAAAGACTATGACCTTTAGAATAGATTATACCTCATGTTAAAGGAGATAAAAATTCTCACAAGCAAACCAATAAAAATTGCCATGATACTTAAGAAAAGATTGGCATTGTCAAGGATTTCTTTTTACTTGAATCCACAATTAGAACCCACAAAAGCAGTAGTCAAGAAATCAAATTATATATCTGTTGTTGTTGATTGCAGTCAAGTTGAACACAACTCATAGTGAACAAAAGGCCTGAAGACTGTCTGTAACTATCGACATTTATCAAAGTTCATAGACTTTCCAGAGACATGTTGTTTAGGAATTGGATGCCACTCCTGCTTCCAAACCTGTCTTAAACTGGGAGCTCCCCCAAACACTGTCCATCATGAGTAACCATTATGACATTTGACACCCCAGTGGCACAAGGTTCAGCATCACAGAAACTGCAGATTACCTCAGTACAGCATATGACAGACGAGTGATGTACCACTTAGGAGACTGTTACTCCCAAATAATAACAAGGTAAATCTGCAAAGGACCTCTTTAAAATGTTTAAAAACAAAAATGTCACTTTGAGAACTAATTAATGTGCACCTGACTCAAGACACAGTATTTCCAGTCACCATAAATACGCACGACAGCTGGACAATAAATAAGGAAGTCCTAAAAAAAATGATGCATTTGAATTGTAATAGTGGTGAAAGACTGCCAAAAGAATGAGCAAATTTGTCTTGGAATACACCTTAGACTATCACATGTTATCAATAGGAACCAGTCCCAGAGGAAGTGCTGCTATGAAATCATGCAATGGCTTAAACATTGAGCTCAAACACTGAAACAATTATGAGAGTGGCTGCGCATTGGAAAGTGTTTCTGTTATACATAGAGTTGATAAGAGTTGAGGCTGATTCAATGGCATCTAACAACAGTAACAACAATCTTTACAAAATAGATTGTGACATCGTTCTCCTACTGAGCTGCTAATGATTTCAATCCACCACTTTTCTGCTTAGCAGCTAAATGCATCACCATTGTGCCACAGAATTCCTGTGTCTAAAACTGGTGCCATTTTTATTACATTATACTCATATAAACTTTTTATGGTTTTATATTTCTCTTCTTCAAAAATTTTAAAGAAAATTCACCAAATAAAACGTATCTGCATTTAATAAACCTAATTTATCAATCATAGAAAGGCTTTTGACTGTGTGGATCATAACAAATTATGACTGACTTTGAGAAGAGTGAAAATCTCAGAAAACTTAATTGTGCTCATGCAAAACCTGTATCTTGAGCAAGAAGCTGCTGTATGAACCAAGCAAAGAAAGCAGTGCATCGTTTAAAGTTGGCAAAAGTGTAAGTCAGGTATGCTTTATCCATACCTATTCAATCTGTATGCAGAACAAATCATTCAAGAAGCTGGACTATGTGAAAGAGAATGTGGAATCAGGATTAGAAGACTCATCAACAAGCTGCATTATGTAGATGACACAATCATGCTTGCTGAAAGTGAAGAGGACTATAAACACTTGCTGAAGAGGCTCAAATACTGCAGCCTCCCAGCTAGATTACATCTTAACAACAAGAAGACAAAAATCTTCACCACTGAGCCAATAGGCAGTGTCATGATAGACGGAGGCTAGAAAATATGTGTAATTTCCTCTTGCTTGCATCCACAGTCAACACCCTTGGCACCAGCAGCCGGGAAATCAAAAGATGTACTGATGTGGATAGATATCCAAAGAGAAAGGGAGGGGGCAGGGAAGGTGAAGAAAGGAGAGTGTGGGAATCATTGGGGCACAGAGTTTGCCTGGTGGGGGAAGAGGTGAAGGAAATAGGAAAGATCCAGTGGGGATCTGAAAAGATGTAGTGATAAAAATGGGCATAAATCAATGATGATTAATTTTATGACCCAATGTATGAGAATAATCATATGAAACAAATTGGAAATGCAAAAAATGGGGATAAAAATGGAAGGGGGGAAAGGCATTGCAGTTTAGAAAGTCAGCTATCACTCTCCAAAGTGCTGAAGAGCAATGATACAAATTTGAAGATTAAAGTGCATCTAATCCAAACCATGACCTTTCAAACCCTTGCTATGCGTGAAACAAGGAATAAGGATGATAGAAGAAGAATCAGTGCATTTGAGGTGGTGGTGTTGGAAAAGAGTGCCCCATACATGGACTTCCAAAAGGACAAACAAATATGTCCTGGAGAAGACAGCCAGGGTGATCCCAAGAGGCAAGGATAGTACGACTTCATCTCACATACTTCGGGCATGCTGTTGGGAGAGGCCAGTCCTTGGAAAAAGACATCATGCTTAAAAAGGTGGTCAGTGGAAAAGGGGAAGATCCTCAGTGAGTCATCTACAGACATTGTAATGGTAGACTCAAGTATGTCAGAGATGGTGAAGACAGGACAGAATACAGCTGGTTTCATATCCATTGTTCATAGATGTAAGAAGAACAAGGACCACATGGGATCTTTACCAACTTTACAGAGAAAAACTATCCCCACCCACAGGATCAATAACACAAAATCAATTCCCATGAGGTCAGACATGCCCCCACACTCCCATGCTTTTACTCATCTTAACACCAATCTTAGTGCTTGGCTGGGTCTAAAAATCAGATATAATAGCTGACAGACCACACAGATCCATATTGGGGGAATTAAAAGGTTATGATTTAGATCTATAATAAAATACAGTCAAGACAACTCTCAAAATGTGCACTCGAACAACTTAGCCTCAAAGTTCTAACTGTCCAACAAAGTTCTCAGACCTGCCAATAATGACTCCCTCCATTCCATCTCCCATCCAGTTCTCCAGTTCAGCCATTGCTGCTACTGCCAACTAGAAGAATGCCCCACAGTTTTCTGGGTTGGAGGAGGTCTCTCCTCTCTGGGTAGGCAAAGAATTCCTTCTGGTGGGTAAAGAATTCCTTCTAGTAGCAGTATAATTACTAATCTATGCAACTAGAGCTGTTCAATTTATTAGTGAGACTAGCCAATCTTCTTGTAGATTGTTGAGACCAGCCAGTCCCCTTGTGGAATGGTTGAGGTCCAATCCCTTTGTGGATAGGCCTTACTTCCTTCCACATAGAAAAGCCATACTGAGGGGCAAACTCCATAATAGGGGTTCTCTGAAGTCCAGTGCACTCAACAGCACTCAACAACAACAGTCAGTTAAATGGAGAGCTCTGGTGGCCCTGTGATAAGGAGTTATGCTGCCAAGTCAGAGGCTCATGGTTTGAATCTCCGTAGGAAAAAATGGGAAATCTCCTCCTGGGTGATTTACTGTCTGTAAAAACCCACTAAAGAGTGAGCTATGCATTGATTTCCATTCCTACTCTATGTCATGTAATAGCAACAACAACAGTCTATCAACTGGCATAGTGTTTAATTTCTTGAAATGCTTTTTGTTAATTGTTAATTATATGTACTGTTCCATTGCGGGTGCAAAGGCATTTGACTATTGGGTTACATCAAACTATGACTGACTTTGAAAAGAATGGGAATCCCAGAACACTTGATTGTGTTTTTATGAAAAACCTATAATGGACCAGGAGGTAGTTAAAGCAAGGAGAGCCTGCATAGTTCAAAATCAGGAACGGTGTACACCAGAGATGCATCCTATCTCCATACATTCATAATTTATATGTGGAACAGATAATCTGGGAGACTGGGCTCTATGAGGAGGAATGTGGCATCAGGATTAGAGGAAGATTCATCAATAACCTGGTTATGCAGATGACACAACTGTGCTGAAACTGAGGATGTGAGACATTTGTTGAAGAAGGTCAAGGATTGTAGTCTTCAATATGGCTTGAAGCTCAACATCAAGAAAATAAAAATTCTCACCACTAGGCCAATTGGTAGCATCAAGATATAGAAAAGATTGAGATTGTTAACAGCTTCCATTTGCCTCGCTCCACAATCAACACTCCTGGTTCCAGCAGCCAGGATATCAAAAGATAAATTGCATTGGAAAAATGTGCTGTCAGAGATCTCTCCAGAGTATTGAAGAGCTATGATGTCAATCTAGAGACTAAGGGATACCTTATCCAGGCAAAGGTCTTTACAATTACTCGTTATGCATCAAAGAGCTAAACAACTACTAAGGATGATAGAAGCAGAATTGATGGCTTTGAGTTATGGTGCTGGAGAAAAGTACTGACTATACCATGGACTACCAAGAGAACAAACAGGTCTGTTCTGGAGAGGGTGAAAACAGGCTGCTCCTTGGAGATAAGGATTTTGAAGCTCTTGTCTGACATATTTTGGTTGTTTTGCCTGGAGGGACTACTCCTTGGACAGGGACATCATGCTTGGCAGGGTGGAAGGATAGAGTAAGAAAGGAAGACCCTAGATGAGATAGATTGACCCAGTGACTGGAGTAATGGGTAAGGTGTGTCAGAGATAATGAAATTGACTCTAAATAGCGCAGGATTCAGACCTGTTGTACACAGAGTCACTATGAGTCACAGGTGACTTGATGGCACATAACAACAACAACAACAGCATATTTAATATTATGTTCTTTATACAGATGTAAGTTATCATTAATATGCATTACAATGAAAACTAAAAATTTGTATTTATGTTTTATTACCAAGGTAATTATTGATCTCCACAACTTACTCTTACTTTCAATCAATAATGGGGATAGTCTTTTTAAAAGCAGTTCATTTTTCTTATTCAAATTATTATTAGGATATTTCTAGCCTCACAGCTCTATCATCAGCTACGCATCTTATATTCATTCATTGTCCTCAGTTCTGACTCACAGATACCCTCCAGCAGGTTTCCAGGCTATACATCTTAATGCGAGAAGACTGACAATCCTTCTTCCACAGAACTTCTGGTGGGTTCTGGGGTTCCAAGGCTCCTTGCATTTATGCATTTTTAAATTCTTTTACTATCGTAAGTACCTTAAAAATGTAGTTTCTCTCTTAATTCCTTGAAGCTATTTTATATAATAGACACACATATGTTTACAAATATATATTAATATACAAACACCCATATAAAAAATAAAAATACTTTTATATAAATTTCTTTTACTTCTTCAAGAAATTATTCAAAGATGAGTAGAAGATGTAATTCTTAGTTGTTGCAAGGTGCCATCAAGTTGAGTACCACTCATAATGACCCTATGAACAGTCAGCTTGAACCCTGCCCTGTCCTGTGCCATCCTCAGCATCTCTGAGGCACTAGAGCTCATTGCTGAAGTCATGGTGTCAAATAATCTCATTGAGAGTCTTCCTTTCCTTCAGTCAATAGATATCATCATATGAAATAAGAAATATTGCTTCTAAGTAACTGTCCAGCTTTGACTTTCCTTCACTATCCAATCTGTTATCCCCTATCTAAATAGACTAAGCAAAATATAGAATTATGGCAAACTAAATCAGTTTTTGCATCTCAGATAAAAAACTTCTTTAAGGAAATTTGAGTCTTAATATTCTTTGTGTGTGGATTTTCTTTCCATTGTACTTTGCCTAACTTGCCTAAATGATTGTCTCAATTTTAAAAAATTTTTATTTGGCCACAGCAGATAATCTTTTAAAATAGACTATTAATTTTTTTAAATAAAATTGTCCTCTTAATGCAGATTTATAACTTTAGAGCGAGCCTTTCAAATACTTTATGCCAACATTGTAAATTTGATTGTGATGCTGGAAAGTTACAGTTAAGGTATTTTTTAAAAGCATTTCATCCTGTAGTTGGGATAACAGTTATAAGTCTGCTATCTGTAAAAGCCACTGTAACTTCAAATACTAGGATGTCAGATAATAGTACAGTGGATTATTGGCCAAAAGTTCTTTTAAAAAATAAATATTTTACGGAATTTTCTCTTTCTAAATTTAAGTCTAAGGAGGAATGTGTTCTCATAAAACAACTCTCTCTTAATTAGTGCTATCACCATTTCCATTAGTTTCCTTTTCTTGGCATATGATGTATACAAAATAAATAAGGATTTACTGATTTAGCTAGATTCTAAATGTGCCCTCTTTTGGTTTTGTTCTATGGTTAAGAGAGCTCAAGTGGCCTAGTGTAATGAGATGCACTTCAATAGCAAAAGCAAATGGTTTGAATCCACCAGCTGCTCTATGTGAGAAAGACGGGCAATCTCCTTCATGTGGTTAAACTGCCTCTGAAAACTCCTGGAGGGTCAGGTGTGGGTCAATTCCAACTGAATGGTAACAATAAATAGGTTATAAATAAAATGGGATTTATTAATTTAACTTGATTCTGAAAATACTCTCTTGTTTTACTGTAGTTTAGCAGAGTGTATTTTTAGTCCTTTCCTGCATTCCCTAAGATTCTTTTATGTGGATTATCTAAAATTCTGCATGCTTATGATGATAAATAAATATTGCATTATAATATTAACATAATATTAAATCATCTTAATGTAATAGATATGCTATTAAATGAGATCCTATTCAGTTTGAACCAAAGTATGAAAAAGAACCTTTTCCCATCTACTTTCCTCAGACACAAGAAAATTAAGAAAACCAAAGACTTAAAGAATTAACTGTTTTACATGAGTCATATGAACCACATATGAACTGTTTTACATGAGTCATATGAACCACAGTCCCATCTAACTTGTTCTCTAGCTACCAGTCTACCAGACTACAGCTACCACTACTGACCATTCTGTTTTAATGGAAACAGAATAAACAGAATGAAACTAATGAAAATTTTGGCATGTTCTGAAAAATGTAACCAAGGTCATGGAACAATCTGTATACAAATTATAAAATAGGAGCTTAATATGCTATACAGACTTTTGCCCAAAACATAAAATACATATAAACAGACTAAACCATAGTTTCATTTTCTCTTTACACATAGATGTCATTTTAACACCATCCCTGAAATGTGTTTGTATTCATAAGATGTCCAAATGTTACAAAGTGAAGTAATAATGTGTGTATCCAGATAGGTATGTAGTTCATTTGTTCAATTTATACTGGAGTCTCTGAGTTTGTCATTTTAATAAGGGAAGTTTAAATTTGGGCAGACAAAAATGAAAATAGCATGATTTGTTAAGCAAATGTCCTTTTCCCAATGACACCTCTGAAATCTTTATGCAAGATTACCAGGCCAGTGGCTAAGTAGTGTTTTTGTCATTAGAAACTTCTGCTTATCTGTGACTGGTATGTCAAACAAATAGACTAATAAACATTGAAAATATAAAGATTTTATTTACAGTTGCAAACATAAAAATAAGTAGAAAATTATTCCACTAATCCAGTTATCTCCTAACTGATTACTTTAAAGTTCTAGTTTGAAATAGCCATCAAGAAAAACTGCAAAACCTTTCCTTTCAAAGATATTGTTCAAATATTGTACATTTTGTCTACTGATATGTGGATGAAATAAAATAAAAATACATGAGGTGTAGAAGATTAAAAAATAACTCAAATTCTTTCCTTCTTACTTTAATACTAGACAATTTCTTCAATCAATAAACAGAATCTGGTTTTCCACTGTTTGAATTTGTGAGATGGCCCTGTGACTTGCATTGCCTGGTAGAATATGATAAAAATAATGTACCATTTCTGAGCTAAGAGTCAGGTGCCCTTTAAGTTTCTCATATCAATGTGAGTTAGCTCAAGCTAGATGTGTAGACCAATCATACCTATCACCACAGACAATTCCCAAGAGTAGAGCTACCTACATGAATGTCAGCTGCCTGCAGATACATGAGGACACCAAGCTGAGACTAGAAGAACCAAACAGCTGAGCCCAGCCTAAGTTGCCAACAAAATCTTGAGCTGAATAAACACTTCTTATTAAGTTAAGACATTAAACTTGATATGTAGCAATAGGTGATAAGTATGATTTCTTCTTACATAAAGAGAAATGAATGTTTTCAATAAATATGTATTTCTTTCACACATTGATTCCTGCTACTGAGCTACTTAATGTTAACTCTGTAATTAAAAATTTACACCTTTCTGAATAAAACAGCACATTTTGTTGTTGCTATTGTATACATTTCACAGAGAACCTTTTCCTTCAGCAGAAAAGTTACATGTAACCCTAAATGAGTACAATTAACATCCAAGTCTTTCTGATCCTCTTTAGATATCATTTGGCTAGAAGAGCAAACCAGAGGAGATGATTTATTGAGAGCTGATTCTTCTAAAGTAGTGCCCAGCAAGAAAAATGAAAAGGTAAAATCAAAGGAAGCTATGTTTAGCTTCATCTCAAATCTCCACATCACTCACTACTATTGATTTAACATCACGGCACCTCCATATTTCAGCAGGAGGATCTGCCACAAGATAGAAACCGTAGTGACCCTGTAAGGGTCATCTTTCTGTCAACCTCAAATTACAACATATATGCTTTTGGCTGACAGCCATGTCAAGCCTGGAGTACAGCTCTCTTTCTGTAGATGGGATAGATGCAAGGAAGTGAGATATAAAGTGAAGTTTTATCTATCTAGTCTCATTTACCTGCATTTCAAAGTCCTAAGAGTCCATTTATTAATCCACGCTTACTCATGTGACTTTCTGATGTGTGTTATCCAGTGTTGAGACCAAGTCACAATCCCAAAGTTCTCTTTTCAGTACTCTTCATACTTTCTTCCTCTGGAGCAACTCACCCTGTTGATTATCCTTCCTTCTTGAAATGTACTTACCCTTTGGAATCTGTGACTCCTCATTTCAGCTAGCTAGTTTTTCCTGTATTCTTGCCTACAAATCATAACCACTTACATCCTAGTTAATACTTAATACTCTATTTATAAAATGGATAATTATGTTACTATCCATCCTTCAAATCTAGTTACTTCTGGTTAGCACTCACTGATTATTCTTCTGGACACTATGTTGTTGTTTTGTGTCGTCGAGTTGCTTGCAACTCATAGTGACCCTATCTACAACAGCCCTAAACTCTGCTCTGTCCTGTGCCAATCGCACTGTCTCTGACATTCCCATCCCGATTACCCCAGTCACTGAATCAATCCACCTCATAGAGGGCCTTCTCCTCTTGCGCTGTCTCTCCACCCTACCTAGCATGATGTCCGTCTCCAAGGGCCAGTCCCTCCTTACAACACGTTCAAAGTATGTTAGACGGAGCCTCCAGGATCAATCTGTATGTTTTCCAGCAGTCCATGGTACCCTCAGTACTGTTCTCTAGCACCACAGCTCAAAGGTTTCAATTCTCCTATCTTCTTTAGTCATTGTCCAACTCTCTGATGCATAACAAGTGATAGCAAAGACCATGGCCTGTATCAAGCACACCTTAGTCTCCAGAGAGACACCAACTATATTTCTTAATAATCACATTCATCGTCACAGCTCTAATTATTGTGTCTTTGTGGATATACCCAAACTTTTAGCTCTAGAGCTTATTGCTTTCTATCATCAGACTCATATTTCCAGAATTTTCATTTGCTGTTCCATATGATTGCACTCTGATACCTCAAAGTCAACAAGTCCAAAAGTATTTTCAATAAACCCAGTCACTCCTTCTGGGATGACTGCTCTCCAGTATGCAAAGATAAGGATAAATCCTCTTTCAGCTCCCAGATGAGGCCTTGTGACTGACAAACTTGATAAAGCTGATGACATAGTATTCTGTCAATGAATGCAAAATTAAGTTTCCTAAATTCTCATTTAATATCAAATTAGCACTGGAGGTTTTCACTCATATATATTAAGAAATTTGGAAGACATCTATTCTGCAAATCTCCTGGAGAAGACATATTGAATTCTGAATAGATCCACATTCAATTTTTAAGGAAAGAGCATGCAGTTCAAATGCGCTAATTACTCCATGGGAGAGAAGGATGGACAGTCTCCTCCAATGTGGTTCATTGCCTCTGAAAACCAAGTGGAAGGTAAGCTATGATTTTGCTCCAAATCAATGGCACACAAAAAAAAACCCATAAATTAAATATACCATGAGTAGACAAATCTGTCTTGGAAGAAGTACGGATAGAATGCTCCTTAGAAACAGGATAATGAGACTTCATCTCTCATACTTTGGACACATCAAGAGGCTAAGTCTTTGGAAAAGCATATCATGTTATGTAAAATAATTAATGGGTTAGGGTAAAAGAGAAAGATTCTCAACAAGATGGACAGACACAACGTCTACCACAATAGACTCAAACATAGCAATAATTATGAAGATGTCACTGGACTGGGAAATTTTTCATGAGGTTGATATGAGTCAGAAGCAACTCACAATAAGAACAACCTATCAAGTTGGCCATGAACTAATAATGTTCAGCCCCCTACACTAATCTCTACATTAGAATGCAGCCAGAGTGATCTGTTCAAAGGCCAACCTGATATCCACCCTCTACCTTTGTCTTCTCATAAGTTTTAAGACAAAAAAGGAAATAAAAATAAGTGATAAAATAAACAAAGTCAATAGTATCTAAATTAAAGCAAGTTTTTTAAAAATAAACATCACTCAGCGCCCAGAGCCATCAGGGGCTTTAAGCTTGTTGCCCACTGCTGTGATGTGGACAGCTGAAACCCAGGCCCCGACAGGCACCTGGGGGGGGGGAAGGGAAACCCAGACTCTACTTCATGCTCTGCTGGAGAGGGAGGGGCAGTCTCCTGTACCAGTCAGATCCAATT
>NW_006399906.1:3032980-3085197 GCF_000299155.1 Elephantulus edwardii | reverse complement strand
TTGATTTAATTACTATTGGAAAATGCTTGTCATTCCTCTGTGGCATCTGGTCCCCACTGGACCCTCATCATTTCCTTCACCTGCTCCCCCCACCGACCAAACTGTGCAGCTCTGCAGCTTCATCCTGGCCCATCCTCACCCTTCTGCCCCCAACCCTCACCTCCTTGTACCCCCAATATGTTTTTCCCAATAAAAAAATATTAAATAAAAAAATAAACATCACCTTACAAACAGATAGAAAATGATTGAGGAGGATTGTCAGGGCTGGGATGGAATTGGGAAGGTGAAAATAACAGAGATAACAGATGGGTAGGTGAGGTGAAGGGACAAGGTACCGTGAGGATCTGAGGAGATGTAATAAATGACATTAATCAACTGTAATTAGTGTTATCACACAAAATATATACAGATGGTTGAATGAAAACCAACCTTTTAAAAGACAAAAGAAATTAAGAAAGCTCACATTCTTAATGCACCTTGCAGAAGCAGATCTTGCCTTCTTGTCCTATCTCATAGATTCTTGCCCACATACTATATCCTAGCCACTCTGACCAACTGTCATTTCCTCAAGAAGCTGTGTGTCATTCTGTCTCTACGTCTTTGTTCATGCTGTCTCATTTTCCTGAATATACATTCACCTGACTAACATGTGTTCAGCCTTCAAATCTCAGCTCGTCTTTGGGGAAATCACTTATGGCCATATAGAATAGGTCAGGGCCCTGTAAATATCCTCAATGCACTGTGCTTCTTTTCCTTGCACCATACATTCCTTAACTGAGATTCTATATTTGTAGCTATTTAATTAATGTCTCCTTCCTCTGCTTGTCCAATTTCTTACTGTTTCCTATTCAAGGTTGAAACTGTTGTTGTTATTGTGTTTTGTCAAGTAGACTACAACTCATAGTGACTCGATGAGTGCCAACCTCAACATCTTTGACACCATCCCTGACAATAAGTGACTTTTACCTCATTGCCACAGTCACTGTGTTGATTAATCTCATCCAGGGTCTTCCTCACATGAACCGACCTTCTATTCTTCTAGGCTTAATGTCCTTCTACAAGGATGGATGCCTCCTGGCAACATGCCAAAGTGTGTGAGATGGAGCTTCAGAATCCTTGCTTCCAAGAAGCAATCTGGTTTTACCCTCTCTAGTACAAATGTATTGGTTCTTTTGACAGTCCATGGTATGGTCAATACTCCAAAACCTCAACTCAAATACATTTATTTTTCTTCTGTCATCCTTATTCATTATTTAGTTTTTAGATGCATAGCAAGCAAGTGAGATCATGGCCTGGATCAGGAATACCTTAGTCTCTAGACTGACACCATTGCTCTTTAGCAATCTGGAGAGAACTTTGACAGCAAACTTACCAATTCAACTCATCTTTTTATTTCCTTGCTGCTGGTATCAAGGGTGCTGATTATGGATCCAACAAGATGAAATCATTAACAACCTCAATCTTTTCTCCATCTATTATGATGCATCATACTGACCCAGTGGTGAGGATCTTTGTGTGTGTGTGTGTGTGGTTTGTGTGTGTGTGTGGTTTGTTTGTTTGTTTGTTTTGTTTTGTTTTATGTTGAGATGCAATCCATATTGAGGGTTGTAGTCCTTGTCCTTCTGCAGCAATTGCTTCAAGTCTTTCTCAGTTGCAGAGAGCAAAGTTGTGTGATACTTATTGAAGGACACTGTTTTCCAATGTTATACAAAAGGCAATAAGAATAGAGTCCCTCAAAGATTTGGAAATGAGGGATTACTCACTGAAGGTTTTAGTAGGGAAACAGAACACACTGGATCCCAACAAAAACATGTAAAAGCAACACACTAGGATGCTAACTGAAATAAAAAAGGAATTTTCAAATGATATCACTATTGTTCCTTGACGTCACAAGTCAGAAAGCACCCCCTCTGCAGCTAGAAGGGAACTTAATTGCTATTTTCTGTGCAGGTGAATTTATAGCTTAGGGGATTTTTAAAAAATTAAAAATTGACTTACATTGAAAGTAACACTTGGGAAGAAGTACAGAGCTCTGCTGATAATCAATTTTATGCCCTAGTAACAGAGAGGAACCCCCTCTCATTATCCTTCAAACACAGTCTGTAGGCAGCTTTCCACTCTGTCTATGCATAAACCAGCCCATCATTCATTCTATCTAGACATTAAGCACTAAGTATGTTCCAGCAGCTAGAACCAAACAGACACAAATCCCTACCTGTGGAGTTTACTTTCTAGTGGAGAGATAAATCAGTAAGCAATATTAATCTTGCTTGTACATTTAGGTAAAAAAAAATGCATGTGAGATAATCATTGAAGAGAAAAAGAAGGCAAATGTGAAAGATGGCATTTGGGTAGGGAGGGGGTCACAATCTTAGAAAGAGAGGGCAGAGATAGCTTCACCAAGAACGCGGCATTTGAATAAGCATCTGAGAGTGGAGACGGAGCCCTATCATGCAGGGGTGGGGAAAGAAACTCCAGGTTGTCAGCTTAGGCAGAGAAATAACAAACCCAGGGGCTCTGAATAGAGTTCCAGGAATATTTAGGGAACAGCAGGAAGCCACTGTGTTTGGAGCCAAGGAAGGAAGAAGCAAAAGGAGGTAAAGTTCCAGATATGTTAAAGGCCAGGTCTTCCAGGCTTTATAGACCTTTATAATGACTTTTTTGACTAGTGCAGTGGCAAACTGGTTGAACATTCTCAGCTGCGAGACTGGTTTAGGTTTAACCGATCAGCCTTGGCTGCTCTTTTGAGAATCCAGGAAGTGGTGAAAGCTGACTGGACTATCAGGAAGCTGTATGTTAAAGATGTGGTCTATTCCCTAACAGTTACTACTGTAGGCTGGCCAGAGAATTGTTTTGGTTGTAATCTTTGTAGTAGATCACAGGGGGGTTTGCCCCTTAGAGCCACTGAGTGGTTTCAAGCCACCAGTCTGTTGGTTGGCAGTTGATCAGTTAATCATTGGGCCACCAAAACAACCCAAATTCACTGCCATCAAGTTGATCCGGACTCATAAAGACACTATAGGACAGAGTAGAACTACCCCGTAGGGTTTCCAAGGTTTCTCCTACTAAGCCACTGATGGGCATGAACTACTAACTACTTGACTAGCATAGTAGTCAATCACTTCAGAGCTTCTTATTACTTCCTAAACAACATGCCTCTGGAAGTTCTAGGAACTTTGATAAATGTTGATAGTTATAGAAAGGCTTTAGGTCTTTTGTTCATAGAGTCTCTACAAGTCATTCTCAACTCGACAGCAATCAACAACAAACAACATCATTAACTCTGGTTGTTTATTATTGTTGTGTACCATTGAGTAGGAACTGACCTATAGCTGACCCTCCAGCAGGTTTTCAGAGGCACTTAATCTCACAGGAGATAGCCCATCGTCCTGCAAAGCAGCTGGTGAATTCGAGCCCCATGCCTTTGGGAATGCTGCACAACTTTTTGCCAAGGAACTGCACTGCCAATGTGAAGATACGTGGGTTGGTCCCCCCGCCTTCTTTTCAATATTTTTTTTTCATTTTAACTTTACAGAAGAGTTGGATTTTCATTTATTCATTGTTGCACATTTCCCCTTCCCCCTCCCCAGTTCACTTTCTTCTTCTTTTTTAAAAAATTCATTCATTGTTGCATAATTTTTAATCCTCCAGTTTCTCCATAGAAGAAAGATGAGAAGTCTCCTTGCATGTGATATATTGTCTCCGAAAACCCACTGGAGAATTAGCTATGGATCACTTCCGACCTGTTGTGTACCATCATCAACAACAATCATTACCTAGGAAGCTCTTGTGGCATCCCCATAGGAGGTTGCGCTGCTAACTCAAAGCCTTTTCTGTTGTTGTGTGGTTCGACTCAGAACATTTCTGGTGGTTTGGAACTGCTGGACTCTGCTGGGAAGAGAAAGACGGGTAATCTTTTCTCAAAGGACTTAAAACTTTAGAAACCTACTGGAGAGTCAGCTATGAGTCAATTCCCACCCAATGACAATGAGAGATAATGGTTATTGAGATTATTGAGTCTCTGGATGGTACAAATAGTTAATGCCCTACACTTGACTACTAATAAAAAGGTTAGAGATTTTAATTTACCCAGAAGTACCTCAAATGTTGGGACTAGTGATCTTCTTAGAAAACCCAGCTATTGAAAATCCTTCCTAGGACAATTTTGTTGACATAGATGGTGTTACTTGGATTCAGAATTGACTGGGCACAACTGGTTTATCTATTAGCATATTTTTCATTAATTATTTTTTTGGTCCCTGTGTTTCATTTCACTTTGAAACCCAATAATGTTCCATTTGGAACTAAAAGTAGTGGAGATGAGGGTATTTGAATATTAATAAAGGGTTATTCTCTCCAGTGTTTCAGATTCAGGAGTATTCCTGAAAGGAAATGGGAGGTTCTAAGCAACAACCAGCCTCCTGGTTCCCTGAAGTGACAAGCCTAAAAGCAACCCCTTTGTAGCCAGAAGGGAATATAATTGCTGTTTCACATGCAGGTGAATTTTGGCTTGAGGAAATATTTTTTTTAATCACTAATGACTTACATTGGGGAGGGGGGAATGAGCAAAAGAGAGAGAAAAGGAAGAAGGGAGAAAAGATTCACGAGCATCTTATAATATACTCAAGTTGTGTCAATGACAAATGCACATAATTAATCATAAACACTGTTTTGGCAAATGATATTTTTAAATGATAGAGGTAATTATCTGTCCATTACATATGCACAGAAATGCATTATTTTCTGACTTTCAAGAGGCAGCCTACTTTACAGAGTATGACTTAGCTAATTTTGTATCTTGGATTGTAACCTCAGCTAAAAAGGGGGGAGGCATGGCATTTAAAGGAGAATCAGAAGAGCAATATAGTAATAGTAAATTTCTGGTTCTACTTAATATCTTTGTGAAACTATTTAGTCACTTATTGTTTCATTCCAAATCATAAAAAATGATGGGTTAGACATAGGCATATATATGTATATATGTGTATACACACACACACACAAACTCATTTTTTTGTTATACCTTTCTGAACATGTTTCTAACAAATACTCCAGAAATAAATTGGAGAATATGTGAAAAATAATGAGCAAAATTTGATATTTTGTTTAATAAAATTATGAGAGGAAAAAAAGTCCAGTAATAGCCCCTCTTCTTCTAAATTGAGAGAATGAGCACGTAATCTCACTATTTCTCTAGTCTCACGTCTTGTCTTAAAAAGGTAGTTTGGTCTGGTGGAAAGAAGTCAGCCTGATATCAGGCAGATACATTTTGCAATGTGCTTTGATTCTAATCTTGAACAAGTTACTAAATATTGCTAATCTCAATTTCATTGTAAATATGAGGCTAATCATATAAATCTCTTAATTTTCTGTGAACAGTACACAGGATAATTTCCAGTGTCGACAGTTCAGCAAATGTTCAGTATTATATATGTTATTAATGTTACATCTTCCTCCTCTTTGAAATTCTTTAATATTATTTTATCCTTTCAATATAAAACATAATGCAATTCTTCCACTTATATTACCAATATGTATTGATGGTCATGCATCCACAAAAGATACCAGTATATATAAATAAGTGAATAATTTCAGACCATAAAGGAAGGTTAGGATACTCAGAATATGGTTTGGACCTACTGGTTAGCAATTTCAATCTCTCAGATGATCTAAAACTAGGATGCCCAATACAATTCCCACCAGCCACAATGGTTACTGAGCACTTGAAATGTGGTTATTATGCATTGAGATGCACAGATGTGCTGAGAATGCAAAATACACTTAGCATTTTAAAAAACCACTGTAAAGTAATCTACCAAAACTTTATATTGATTACACTTGAATTAATAATATTTTGGATATATTGAATTGTATAAGATATATTATTAAAATGAATTTCATCTGTTTTTATTTATTTTCCAATTATGGCTGCTGTAAAATTAAAAGGGTTTTTTTGGTCACATTTAAGGCTACGATTATATTTCCACTGCACTGTACTGGTCTAAGTATTTAAAATAACAAAGGAAGTGGATGGAGGAAGAAAAGCAAAGAGAAGAGAAAGAAAAAGGGGGGAAACAATGAAAGAACCAGAAGTTGTAAGCCTTAAAAAGATCTTTTCGTGGGATAATCCTTTCCACGTATGACACCAGGACAGCAAATCTAAGAGACTGAGAATTTGTGCTAGCAGTACAATGCCAGGCGCTTAGCAGACAGTCAATAAATGCCTTCTTGTATTATTCATCCGTTTATTCATCTATGATCACCGCTCCTATTTTAGGCACTTGTATTTACTCTGATGTACCACGGGGTCGCTGTGAGTTTAACTGACATCTAACAACAACAACAACAACAGCAACAACAACTCGGTCCTGGAGTTACAAAGGTGAACAAAACAGTTTAGTCTATCGAGGAAGGCCTACTCTAACGAACAAACAAGAATTCATTTACAAAATTTTCTCTTTCTTGTTTCAGATTGCTCTTTGGGACCTAAAAGACAAGTACGTGCATGTTTCCTTTCAAAACGCTTGAAAAAGACCCCTTCACATTCGACCCTTCCTTGGATAACAAACAACCATTTCTGTCATGCTATTGTGAAAAATTAACAATAGCATTCGACTCCGTAGGCAGGTCGAGTTCCTTTGGTAACAATAGGAATGTACCGGAGAGACGCTCAGGAAGAACACGAATTTGGAGGACTTCTCCAGCACACACTTCTCCCTCCTGCACACTGCTCTCAAGCTGAACGGTTGCCTCCACGGTCTCTCACCAATGCCTTTCGTGCTGGGTGAGCCTGTGTAAGGGGAAGAGAGCAGATCCGCTCATTTTTGAACAAGCACAGCATCCGCACCCCAAGCTCCAGCACTCCGGGCTTCCCAGAGGAAGGGGCCTTGCTGCTTGCGCAGCTCCCGGCTGACCTTTTTTGTGGCGTTGATTACAATGAGAGCCAAGCTGCAGGATTTACATTTTAAAGGGAGGTGAGCCCTGGCCCCAAGTAGCAGATCCCGAAAAGGGAAAGGAAGCGAGGAAAGGCTTGTCTGGGATAGGAGTTTGGAGCAGCGGAGGGGGGGGAAGAAACCACCAAAAAACCAAGAGCAAATTCTCCACTCGGTTGTGTGAGATAGAGATATTGAGATGAAATTGAAATCCCGAGATACTGATACGGGCTTTCATGATCCGGAGGTTCTGAGAGGGCAGAGTGATAGGAGTCCAGAAGATGCCAAGAAGCCTGTCTGAGGGTTATATAACCTCATGGCAGTTTTCTGAGAGGATGTGGTGGGGATTAAGAATGCTTAGTGTTGCTTTTTGCCTATCAGCCAGGTTGCTTTCCGCTGGCTGGGTCCCTTCCGTCACTGGTGAGAGTAGCTCCGAGTGCAAGCTCTGAGCAGCGTGGTACTCTTTCTTTCCCCTGGGATTTTGGCCTTGGCTGGGGAGACCTGGGAGCCAGCTGCAATGCTATCAGCCCCAGCACCCTTATTCTAGCAGATGCTGCATAATTTGAGTAGGTTTGGAGATAAATACCATCAAAGCATCTTAGAAGACCAAAAGAGGTATGGCCTCCAAATTACAAAATGTTCTGTATGGCTCTCATTACTGATAAAATTTCAGCCCAGATGTGACTCATCCCTTTGCTATGACAAGAGCTGTTACAAACTTGGTATACAGGGTTTGATGTAGGGCTGGGGTTTAGGTTTATGGAGATTTCCCCTTATCCTTACTTTTTAAAAATATTAATTGTCCTTGTAGGAAATACATTCCCAGATTAAATACACAAGCTCACTTTATTGCTTATCCAGAGCTGTAGGAGTTGAACAGTGAGGTGATTCCCTAGTGTCAAGGTTAACCTCACTATCTTGTGAACTTGGGCTAATATGGAAGAAACCAAACCAAAGCCCATCACTCATTATCCTTTAATTCTATTCTACATCACTGGGAGCTCACAGAACAAATTGAACTGCCAAATCTTGCTCCCACAGAGCTGTTGGTGGGTTCCATTCACCAAGATTTTGGCCAGAAACACCGATCTTTCTATTATAGTAGTCAATTGCTTTGACCACTGCGCTACCAGAGGTTTTAATATAGAACTCATTGCAGTGCAGTCAGAATCGTCTCATAGCTTATGAATCAATCAGCAGGTGGTTGTCCGTCTTTCTCGTGGTAAGGAGTAACACTGCCAATCCAAAGGCACATGGTTTGAATCTACTAGCTGCTCCACAGGAGAGAGTTGTCAATCTCCTTACGAGTGATTTACAGCCTCTGAAAACCTGCTGGAGGGTAACCTATGAGTTAGCTCCAACTTAACATCAATAACTGAGAGCTTAATATAGAAGAAGAAAGAAAAAGCATGTGGTTGCAGAGAAACTGGATGGGACACACTCAGGCAGCTTTTTGAAAAACAAAATGCTGTTGGTTAGGCCTAACCCAGAAAAATTAGTTTAGTTTGTTGACATCTGTACTTGCTAAAAGTTTCTGGGTGATTCTGATGTATTATTCGAAGTGAGAAGTCCTCTTCCCCTTAACCTTAACCAAGTTTGAGCATTCACGGTAAGAAACATTAACAAACGTGGACCATGGATTTGAGTCCCACATGCCTCTTTAGTCACCTGCCTGAATGATGACTCTAAATGGAAGTTTCTTTAGTCATTATTAGGGAGACCTGAGAACAGAGCCCTGATGAAGTAGCACATTACATGCTGTGCTCCTAAACGAAAAGATCGGTGTTTCAATCCACCAGCCGCTTTGCAGGAGAAACATGAGCAATATTATCTCACAAAAATATAGCCTTGGAAATCAAAACCTGCAACCTGGTAGATTGACACAGTGATTACGGCAATGGATTTGAGAGTGTCAGAGATTATGGGGATGGTATAGAATAGGACAGGGGTCAGTTCTGTTGCTCATGAGGTCTCTATGAGTCGTACTGGACTTGAAGGCATGTAACAACAATAACCTGAGTTGGATTGAACTGCAGTGGGAAGTCTGGGGGTCCCCAATAGAGCGAGGGATTTGCCTTTGGGCATGTGGTTAGCGTGGTGAGGGGGGCATTCCTTGGAAAATGACATCATGCTCGGAAAGGAATCAAAAGAGAGGAAGACCCTCAACAAGATGGATTGACACAGTAACCGTATCAATGAGTTCAAATATATCAGAGATGATGAATATGGCACAAGATAAAACAGGGTTCAGCTCCTTGTTCATGGAGTAATTATGGGTCATAGTGGATTTAATGGCACCTAACAAAAACAATAACAACAAGAAATATCTGAAAGGTTGGTGGTTCAAATACATCAAGTAGTACTCCATTGAAGGCCTGGTGATCTACTTTCATAAAAATTGGAGCTCAGTATTACTCTGTAGCATCTACGATTGCCAAGACTGGCTCCTGCTTTCTTTCTTTTTAACATGAAGATCTGATGCCCTGGTTTGCCTGAGTTAGTCCCTGGTCATGCTGCTATCTTATAGTAATTATTAATAGCTCCCACTTTCACTCTTTGAAGAGCTATGTTTGGATGGAAACTTTAGTAGTAGTCAAGTCTAGAATAGTTAATTTTCCTAAGATTTCTCCCTGCTACAATTTTCATGTTCTTTCCTTCACCTTTTTCAAATATCTTTCCAGTCCATCCTTCTCTTTCTCTTTCATCAAGTAAGGCTTACAAATTTTACAGAGAATCCATGCCTTCATTCTTCCACAGAGAATTTTCCCATCATTTCCATGTTTCTAGAATCCAGGTAGGAGCTGCCACTTAAAGGAAACGTTATCTTTTTTGTCCTGTTTGGGAGGTGGGAGATGGGGAAAGTATTCTGAAACCCTGTGGGACCAGACATAGTGTTCATTAGACTTTGTGTAATTGAAGAAATAGTCTATCAAGTGCAATATCCACAAGTAAATACACCACAGCCAACGAGGAATTAGATGCTGCCAAGTGGAGCATCAGTCAATGTGTGGAGCTCAGATCCCTACAGACAGAATAACAATAGACTTATGAGACTTCTAAACCAAATAAAACAGAAAAGCAGCAGTTAGAGTTAATGTTGACTCATTACACAACACTTGTATGTGAAAGTAGAATTGAGCTTTATGATGTTGTTAGGTGCCATCAAGTTGACTCTGACTCTTAGTGACCCTTAGGAAGATCTGATGGCTTAGTGGTAAGGAATTGTATTGCTACACAAAAGATATGCCATTCAAATCCATCAGTTTCTGGTAATGCCATCAGAAAGATGAGCAATCTCTTCCTGTACAATTCACTGCTTTTGAAAACCCACTGGTTTTCAGAGAATCAGCTATGAGTCATTTCTGAACTGAAGTTACACAACAACAACAACATAGTGAGCCTATGAATAACATTGAAATTTTTTTTATCCTGCTCCATCTTCACAATCTCTGCATTGCTTGAGCCCACTGCTGTAGTCATTGCATCAATCCCTCTCTTTGAAGTTCTTCCTCTCTTTTACTGACCCTCTACTTTTCCAAACATATGCCTTCTTCCAAGGACTGGTGTCTCCTGACAACTTGGCCAAAGTATGTGAGACAAAATTTCACCATCTTTGCCTCCAAGGAGCACCCTGGCTGAGCTGCTTCTGAAACAGATTTGTTTGTTCTTTTGGCAGTCCATGATATATTGAATACTCTCTGCCAACCTCATAATTCAGTCTTCTCTAGTTCGTTGCCCGATGTTCATATGCACACAACTCTATCTCATTGCTTTTGAATTGGAACTGGTTCTTAACTGGCCTTCTAGCTGGCTTCCAAGGCTGTAAAACACATGGAGAGAGATTGTCCATCTTTTTCTTAATACATCATTGGTATATTCCAATTTCCAGCAAGTGCTACCTTTGAATGAGCAGTGCAACTCCCTGCGGACTAAATCACCAGAGCTCCCTCTCATGCACAGGAAGCAATGGGAAATACTATGACTTGGGTCAGATAAATCTTAGGCTTTAAACTTGCATTCTTCATAGAGTACGAAAAAAAAAAAAAAGAAAAAAACCAAAAACACCATAGGCAGGATTTTTTTGGGAGTAGATTACCAAGACTTTCTTCTGAGATGCAGCTGGGTGGGCTAAAATGTCTGATCTTTTAGTTAGTAGCCTAACATATTAACTAAGGCTTCCTAGGAACTTCTGGGTTGACTCAGATCACAGTCTTCCCACAAAGGAGCGCAGAGGTCAGAGTCTCAACTTCTGTTCTCCCTTTTCCTTTATCTTCCTAAACTGGTCTCTCTCATAATGTGGGCTCTACACTTGAATCTTAGTGCTATTTCTAGTCTGTATCTGGTGGTCATTGTGCTCTGGGTCTGAGTTTGATCTTTCCCCCACATTGGCTTCATATCCTCAATTCAAACATAGTATAACCCTCTGCCTTGAGCGAGATTCCTATCCCACAGAGCTTTTCCTGAATTCCTTTTCTAATTCTGGTGATTTCAAAAAAGCACAAGTCGGGATTGGGAACTCATCACTTGAAGTCCAGATGGCACCTCGTCCAATTCCATTCCAGGAATCATCTGACACAAGTCATAAATGTAGTTGAGTTTTCTTCAGTTTTACTACCTGGCCTGCCCTCCTCTTACCAAAGTTCATGTTTCTCTGCAGAGGTAAAAGTAGGAAGATGACTCAGATTTCTGAATCTGCCTTCACTTTAAAGCATAGCTCCTTTTTTTTTAACCTTTCCCCTCGGTTCAATCACAGTTGAGGCTCTCCACTCCCCTCATCAAATTTTCCACCACTTTCCTAAATGGCTTCAGCTCTCCGTATAACTGCTTATATGAGTTGCTAAATTGGTTTAGGAGCCAAAGATTGGATTGTATTAAGTATTGGGCACTCGCTGTAGCAGAACTCAATTGCAGTGGAGCAGGAGTTGCAAACTCAAATGACCCCAGGTGGGCAGATTGAGAGGGAGGCCCCATGACACAGTTTGAATGAGACCTGGAGCAAGTAGGAGCACCATCGAAATGCACCCACCTGCTTGGACTGTGCTGGATCATTGTTTTGGAGAATGGCTGGCCCAAAGTGCATATCTTCCCATTTTGCAAGAAAAGAGATAACTTGATTCTAATGAGCAACCAGGGGAGCTCTGGTGGCTTAGTGGTAAGAAATTGCACTGCCAACTCAAGGGAATGTAGTTTGAATTCACCAGCTAGACCAATGGAGAAAGACAGAAACTCTCCTCTTCTGTGATTACTGTCTCTGGAAGCCCACTGGAAGGTCAGCTATGAGCGGGTTCCACCTCAAGGATATTCAATAATAAGTTGAGAAATCTACAGTTTTCCAAAAACGTTGGCAACTAATTAAAAATCTTAAATTTCATCCTAGCTAAACAAAACTCATCTGTGAGTAGGAGCTGGTTTTCTAGCTGCCAGTTTGCAATGCCTGTTATAGTGTGTTCTCGGGAAAAATTTTATGTAATTCAAGATGGAAAAATTGTCTGAGGCAATCCAATGCAAAATTAAAAAGAAAAAAACAACCAAGAAAAACCTACTGCTGTCAAATCAATTCCAACTCATGGCAGCTTTCTATTGTGTTTGCAAGATGATAAGTGTGTCTGAGGAGACTGCCCATCTTTCTCCCTCAGAGCTGCTGGTGGATTTGAACCACCAACCTTTCAGTTAGCAGGCCAACATGCCATTCACCATGACAGCAGGGTTTCTTAATGTAAAAATCAAGTAGAGTAAGCCTCTGAGGAGTATCTTGTAACTCTACAGTCACTTCTGTTTATGCATCAAGACAAAAGCAACAGAAGCAACAACAGAATTTCTATTAAGTAACAAACAGCCACTTAAGAAATTTTTTAATAAAAGGAGATTGCAAACATCCTATAAAAGGTCCACTGTGCATTCTTTTGTGCATGATCACTTCATTTTTCATAAACAAAAAGCCTCTAATTGTCTCCTATTTAAAAAATAGCTTCATCAGCAAGGATTTTGAGGAGGTAGTTAGAGGGGGAAATAATGACACTATAAAGGTTGGCAGTGAAATTAGTTAATCTCTTATCCCTTATGACAGTTTGCATTTTGAGTGACAGCTAAGGTTATCTATTTTGCAAAAACTGTGAGTTTATTCTTGACCAAAATGTTAGGACAACACATTATCTTTCACTATGACTGGAAGTTATCTTAGGCAGGGGGAATAAAAATGTAACACTTTAAATCAGAGCATTTCAACATAGGATGACAAAAATGGCAACTAAATAAAGGTAGAGAGCAAGGTATTGACATTTTGGGCCAGATAATTCTCTATTGTGGGCAGTTGTTCTGTGAATTGTAGGGTGGGTAGCAGCATTTTTGGCCCCTACCCACTTGATGCCAGCAGTAGCTTCCTTCCTCCCTACAGTCATAAGATTAAAACATGTCTCCAGACATTATTAAATCTTTTCTTGGGATCAAATTTGTGCCCATTTGAGAGACTGCCCTAGAGGAATTGTTAGAAATAGCTACATGCATTTTGATTGTCCAGGAGAAGTCTTAAAATGACAGTTCACACAAGGGGAAAGATACTGGAAAATGTGTAACTGCTTACTTCCTCTAAGTTCTCAGAGGGCTGTGGGGGCTAGTGAAGGAGCTAGTGAGGGAGGGAGGTCTTTGAGCCAAGAGCAGAGAATGTGTACTGACAAGCAGCCTGCTTTGAGGGGTAGGTGGGGTAGGCTAGAGATGCAAATATCCACTCTTCTTGACAAAGACACGTTGATGAGCAGGAACCTACAGAGAGCTATTTGGCCAGGTAATGACATCTCCTGGTAGATTCCTACCTACAAATGGGAAATGCCTTTGATCAAATTAGAAGTGACTTTTCAACATATTGAAGGATAAGATGTTATGGAATAGTTAGACATTTAATAGTCATTCTCCTGCCTCCACCATTTGGAAAGAAAACATTTTTTTCCCCCAGAAAAACTTGAAAGGTTATAATAGTGGTTTGAAATAAGTAACTCATTTTTTTTTTCTTTGTGGTTAGGGAAGAAATCATCAATTTCATTTCTCAATAGAATCTCATAAACACAATAGGCCAACTGCCAGAACAAAAATTAAATGGCTATATGATACTCCAGGGAAGGTATACTATAACTCTTAAGTACTCTCTCCAAATCTTGAGAACAGTGCAAATGAGAGGGTGAGCCAGGGGATGTGGCACTCACAGTTGTGGCTTTGACAGCACTGTTTATCAAAATAACTGCAATTTTCAAAGAAAAGACAACTTAATTTTTACTATATTACCTTTCTTTCTGGTAGGAACTGTAAAGAATAATTTTACTAAGTTTTTGGTGGTGGTTGGGTGCTATTGAGTTGGAAGCAACCCATACCTGACCCTGCCTGCAGCTGGTTTTCAGAGGCAGTAAATTGCATGGGAGGAGACTTTGCCACTGCTGGTGAGTTCAAATTGCCTGCCTTGGGGATTGCAGCACAGCTTCTTACAACTGGGGCATAGGAGCTTATTTCAACCACCATCTAGTCTTCTTTTTGTGATATTTGTTGCTTTTGTTAGCATGGAATCAGATCCTGACTCATAGAAGGTCTGCGAACAATGGAAAAATAGACCTCAAATGAATGGAAATGATCAGATCTCAAATGATGGGCCTAGAACACAAATTATTGGTTCAAGAATGGATTTTCATTGGTTGATTTTTTTCACAGTTTGATCTATAGGATTTTCAGTGGTTGATTTTTGGATGTAGATTACTAAGCCTTTCTTATTAGTTCTTTTAAGTATGGAAGAGCTCCTAAAACATGTTTAGCAGGTGCTGCTTGTGCATGAAATGGGTTGATGGAAAATTGAATGTGAATCTCCTGCTTGAAAAGAGGGAATTATGAGACTCAAGTGCCAATGTCTTAATTTATGATATCTAGTTGGTGAATAAAGATGTTTCTGTTAGCTGCCCAACGTAATACACACTATACTACCAGTGTTTTAAGTTAAGCTTTTTTTGTTTTTTTAAACAAAAAGGTTGAACAGTGTTGGCTGTTAAGTAGGAGGTCTATATTGACCAGCCATTCTGAGGGAGAAAAGGACTATAATTTTTTTTAAAATTCTCCCAAGATTTATAGCTTCAAAAACCCAGTGGAAGGCCACCGTGTGTCAGAATCAACTCAATAGCAGTGGGTTTGGTGTTGAGATTCTTTAAGGGTGTTCTAAAAAAGCTTTTGAGAATTAATCTACTCACACCTTACTGGTGATTGCTCCAGGTGAAGAGGAAAGAGGAAAAAAACTTCCTTCTTTGAACAAGCCTGGCCACACTCAGGGCTCTCTTCCAAACTCCTGCACAGTACAATTTGAGCACAAGGGATAGTGGACTTCAAACTCCACCTTAAGCTTTTTCTTCATTTAGTCATTTTCACTTGTTTTTACGTCCTCCTTACAGCCTCAGAAAACCTGCTAGAGGATCAGCGCTAGTCAATACCAACTCTGTGGCAATACATGATTGAATGTCTCACGAAATAATTTTTAAAGTAAAATTTACTAATAATTATAATGTATTTTGCCTGACAGTCATTGTTTCTGTAGATTAGCATATAATATTAGGAAAGGGAGCTCTGATGATGAAATCTACAGGGAGTTGTTCTGCTAACCAGAGGACTGCATCTCTGGTGGTTCAAATCCACCAGTGTCTCTGCAGGAGAAAGATGTACAATCTCCTCCCACTAGGATTTACAGCCTGAGAAACTGGATCGGAACTGACTGTATAGCACTGAGTTTGAAGTTGTTTTAATATTAGAGCAACAGTAACTCAGAAGAAAGCAAGAATGCTTTTTCTTGCATTCAGTTTGCACAACTGCAAACAAGCTGAATTTGTAAATTTGTTTTCTCAGTGGCATTCTACTCATCCTGTCATAAAAAATTACCAGTCCCATCTTTATTCTCTCCGACAATAGGCGACTTTTCAACACACATGCGCCTTGGCTTGTTGTCAGAGAAAACTCTCAGCCAATTAGTTCCCATCAGTCAGGGAAGGCACCCCCCAGAGCAGAATAGCCTAGTTGGTACTCTGAAGGGAGATAGGAATGCGAGAGGGTGGTGATTTTAAAAAGTTTTAAATGGTTCTGAATTTTAAAAACACAGTTTGGTTGAAAGATTGGAGTTATGTATCTTACAAAAATTTCAGAATAAACTCAAAGCAACTCTTTGAGTGCTGAAAAATTCCTGAAATGTAGAGCTTGGAGGTACAGAGCAAAGTGACAAAATTATGGGCTACCAATTTCAGTTGATAATAATGTCAGTTTGGAAAATAAGATGAGCTTGACTCAGGCCATTGTCTTTCAAATCACTTACTATGCATCGGAGAGCTGTACAAGAAATAAAGATAACAGAAGAAGATTTGATGCCTTTGAGTTGCAGGATTGAAGAAGAGTATTGAATATCCCACGGACTATCAAAAGAATAAACCAAAACATCTTGGAGAAGGTGCAGCCAGAGTGCTCTTTGGAGGCAAAGATGATAAAGTTGCACTTTACATATCTTTGGCATGTTGGAGAGGGACATCATGCTTGGAAAGGTAGACGTCAGTGAACTAAAGGGAAGATCTCCAACCAGATGGATTGACAGCGTAACAGCAGCAGTGGGCTTGAATATGCTAGAGATTGTGAACGTGGCACAGGACAGGACAGGGTCCAGATCTGTTACTCATAGAGTTGCTGTAAGTTGTACTCCACAGTACCTAACAATAATAGCAATAGCCAATCCTGAGAGACTTGTTTTCTTTTCCAGGCTGTATAAACACAGGCAAGTTACTTACCTTCTCTGAGCCTCAAATCCTCCATTGATGGTGCTAATAAAGGTGAAGGAATGTGGCATCCACTTCCATAATAGCTTGCCTCCAGAAACCCTATGAACCTGGAGAGAGGATGGAAGGCACCCAAGCGTTGAGGACTCTCCTTCATAGGGTCGCTATGAGTCGCCTGCGACTCAACGACACTTAACAACAACAACACAATGTGTATCAGAAACCCGGTATATGGTAAGAGAGCAAGAAGTGCTGCTTTTATCATTCTTGTTAAGTGTAGAAGTAGGGCTTCCAAGAAAAAGAGATTTTTATCATGGCAAACTAAAAAGACTGGCTGCAAGACATCACTCACCCCAATGGAAGGTTGCCATGAATTGGAATTGATTCAATGGCAGTAGGGTTTTGGTAATGACCAAAATGAGAAATAAGAATAAATTAGAGTTAGTGAATTACTACAAGTCAAGTAAATGATATTATACCTTTTTATTAATGATTTTTAATGCAACATGTATATATTTTTATAACATATTCTTTCCATTTAATTTTTCCCCATTCATTCATTGTTGCACATTTTCCTTCCTGCCCACCCCTCCCCCCAGTTTGTTTTTCTCTTTGAAGAAAAAAAAATATTTCATTGTTATACAATTCCTCCTCCCCAAGTCCACAGGCCACTTTAATATGCATTTCCTTTTCTGTAATCTTGTCATGAAAATAATAATGATACCTTTTTATTATCAATTTAAAAGTTTTTATAAAAATATGGTAAGACAAAAGGTTCAACAAATTTTTTTATGAAATCTTTTATATCTCATTTTCGTCATTTGAAGGAGGAAAATAGGAAAGATTTTTCCCATTAAAACCAAAACTTACTGCTATCAAGTCAATTCCAACTGATAGCAACCCTGTAAGGGAGAGTAGAAGTGCCCCAAGGATCTCAGCATTCAATATCGATTGCATTTGAATGTTGTTGTTGTTATGTGCCATCGAGTTGCTTGCGACTCATAGTGACCCTATGGACAGGAGCCCTAAACACCATTCCATCCTGCGCCAACCTCGCCATCTCAAACACACTCATTCCCACCACTCCACTCACAGAATCAATCCATCTCATTAAGGTCTTCCTCTCCTGTGCCATCCCTCCACTCTGCCAAACATGATGTCCCTCTTCAAGGACCAGTCTCTCCTTGCAACATGCTCAAAGTATATCAGACGAAGCTTCTGAATCTTTGACTCCAAGGAGCATCCCGGCTTCACCTTCTCCATGACAAACCTGTTTGTTCTCCTAGTAGTCCATGGTATATTCAACACTCTTCTCCAGCACCACAGCTCAAAGGCATCAATTCTCTTTCTATCATCCCTATTCACTGTCCAATTCTCCAATGCATAGCACATAATTGCAAAGTCTAGAGCCTGGATCAGGCACCCCTTTGTCTCCAGCCTGATGTCATTGCTTTTCAGTACTCTTGATAGGTCCCTCACAGCTGACTTTCCCAATTCATCTCCTGATTTCCTGGCTGCTGTTACGAAAGTGTTGACTGTGGAACCTAGTAAACTAAAACTGTTACCAATTTAATCTCTTCACCATTTATCATGATGCTGCCAATTGGCCCAGTGGTGAGGATCTTTGTCTTCTTGATGTTGAGCTTCAATCCATATTGATACACTCTTTTCTGTAGAATGCTTGTCTGTCAGATACTGTTACATATATTTAAAAATTGAGACAGACTAGAAGAAGGATTGGCCATCCACTTCCGAAATTACAGGCCTTCGAAAAACCTATGTATGTACATCTGAATACCAAACAAAAATCCTTCCCACTGGGCCAAGAGGCACTGTTGTGATAGGTGGAGGGGGGAAAAAAGAAAGTTGTCAATATCTTTCTTTTCTTTGGATCCACAATCAACATCCATGGTAACAGCAGTCAGGAAATCAAAGCACTTGTTGCATTAGGAAAAATGTGCTGTTAAGGACTTCTTCAAAGTGCTAAAGAGCAACAATGTCTGTTTAAAGACAAAGGTGTGCCTTATCCAAGCCATGGTCTTTTTAATTACTTCTATTCATCTGAAAGTTGGACAGTGAATAAGACTGACAAAAGAAGAATTGTTGCATTCAAATTGCTTTATTGGAGAAAAGTACTGAATATTCCATGGACAGCCAAAAGAACAAATAAAACTATCTTGGAGAAGGTACAAACAGGGTGGTACTTAGAAGCAAGAAGGGTGAAATTTTGTCTCAACACTCTTGGTACCAGCAGCCAGGAAATCAAGTGATGAATTGCGTTGGGAAAGTCAGCTGTCAGGGACCACTCTAGAGTACTGAAGAGCAATGATGTGAGGCTGGAGACTAAGCTGCGCTTGATCCAGGCTATAGTTGTCACAATTGTGTGCTATGCATTGGAGAGCTGGACAGTGATGAGGGATAATAGAAAGAGAATTGATACCTTTGAGCTGTGGTGCAGGAGAAAAGTGTTGAATATGCCATGGACTGCTAAGAAAACAGGTTTGTCTGAAGTTTTATCTGACATACTTTGGGCATGTTGCTTGGAGGGATCAGTCCTTGGAGAGGGATGTCATGTTTGGGAGGGTGGAGGGACAACACAGGAGAGGAAGACCCTCAGTGAGATGGATTGATTCAGTGGTTGGGGCAATGGGGATAGGTAGGTTTGTCGGAGACAATAAGACTGGCACAAGATAGAGCAGGGTTTAGGATTCTTGTACATAAGGTCGCTATGAGTCACAAGGGACTTGACGGCACATAACAATAATACAACAACAGTTTGGGCACGTTGTTAGGAGTGTCCAGTCCTTGGAAAAAGGCATCATAAGTGGAAAAGTGGAGGGTCAGAGAAAGAGATGAAGGCCCTCACCGAAGTGGACTGACAGTGGCTCTAACAATGGGCTGGAGTGTATCAGAGATTATGAGGATGGTACAGGATTGAGTAAATCGCTTGTTCAAAAGATCACTATGAATTGTAGTCAACTTAATCGTAGCTAACAACAACAATGACTTGTAGTGGACACGACAGCACCAATAATAACACATGTACAGAAGTAAACTGTTGTGTCTGTCTCCTATAGAATGGCTGGTAAGTATTGAATGGCCAATCTTCTTAACACCAGATTTTTTTAACCACTAGAGTGACATCCACTTCCTAAACAAGATGCCTCTGTAAACTCTATGATAGTTATAGAATGGCTTCAGATCTTCTGTTTGTAAGGTTGCTGAGTCATGCTTCACTGCTAAAAACAAACAAAAAACACCATTAATTGAATGTTTCGTTTGTTTGTTTTTAGCAATGAAGCTGGTAATATATGCATGCATTCTAGGGTCAGTAATTCTAGTTTCATGACATACCTAAAGAAACGTGCACATTTGTGTTTGCTGTTGCTGTTAGGTGTCATTGAGTAGAGTACAACTCATGGAGACCCTATGAACAGCTGACCTGAACCCTGCCCTATCCTGTGCCATTCTTATCATCTCTGACACACTAGAGGCCATTGCTGAAGTCGTTGTGCCAATCTATCTTATTAAGGGTCTTCCTCTCCTTCACTGGCGCTCCATCTTTCCAAGCATGATGTCACTTTCTCAAGAATAGCTTCACCTATCTACATGTTTCAAGTATGAAAAATGAAGCTTCCCCATCTTTGCCTCTGGAGCACTCTGGCCACAGTTTTTCTTACTCTTCTCCAACACCACAACTCAAAGGCATAATTCTTGTTCTGTCATCCTTATTCATTACCCAGTTCTCTGATGCTGATGCATAGGAAGTAGGGGAAAAGATCATGACCTGAATCAGGTGCGTATTAGTCCCCAGACTGACATCATGGCTCTTCATCATTTGGGAGAGGTTCCTGACAGCCGACTTGCCTAATGCAATAAATCTGATTTCCTGACTGCTGGTATCAGGAGCATTGATTGTTGCTCCAAGCAAGATGAAATCATTGACAACTTCCATCCTTTCTCCATCTATCATATTGTTGACTATTGGTCCTGTACTGAGGATCTTTGCTTTCCTTATGTTGAGAGGTAATCCATACCAAAGGCTGTATTGATCTGCAACAAGTATTTCATTTCCTCTTCACTTTCAGCAAGCAAAGTTGTATCATTTGCATAATGCAGATTGTTGATTCGTCATCCTCCAAACCTGCTGCCACATTCTTCTTCTGGCTTCACAAGTTATTTGCTCAGCATACAGATTAAATAGGTATCTAGAAAGGATACCACCCTGACTGACACACCTCCTTCCTGATTTTAAACCATGCAGTGTTCCCTTGCTCTTGATTTAGGTGTAGATTCCATGTGAACACTATTGAGTGTTCTGGGACTCCCATTCTTCTCAATGTTAGCCACAATTTGTTATGACTACACAGTTGGTGCCTTTGCATAGTCAGTAAACACAAATAGACATTCTTCTGGTGTTTTCTGCTTTCAGTCAATATCCATTTAACATCAGTAATGATATCCCTGGTGCTATGGCCTCTTCTAAAACCAGCTTGGAATTTCCTTGTGAATGTACTGTTCTGGCTGTTTTTTAATTTTATTTAACAATATTGCGCTTACATAAGATATTAGTGATATTATGTCTTAACTTCCAGAATCTGTTGAATCACCTGTATTGGAAATAGAAACAAATACAGAGCTCTTCCAGTCAGTTAGCTAGGTAACTGTCCTCCAAATTTCTTAGCACAAACTGGTGAGCACATCAAGGGCTGCATATGTTAGTTGAAATGTGCAGTTGAAATGTGCCAGTTGGTATTCTATTGATTCTTAGAGCCTTATTTTTTGTCCATGTTATCAGTGCAGCTTGAACTTCATCTTTCATCACAATTGGATCTTGTTCATTTGGTACTTCCTAAAATTTTTTCAATATCAGCTAATTCTTTTTGATCTAGTACTTCTGAAGCCAAAACAAAAGGACAAGATGTTAAAGTAAAAGAGCTGAACAGATGATGTCAAAGGGTAGCATGAGAAGTAAAATAACAAAATGATAAAAAGAACTCATTCAGCATTTCTCAAGCTGAAAGAATGGGAAACAAATTCAAGTCGAGATGCAATACTGAGAGAAGCTGTGAGGAAAAAATCTTGGATAATCTAGAAAGCATCAAAAGAAGATGGAAGAAATACACAAATACTTGTTCGTGTATAATGAGACAATATTATAGCTGAAAGAGCCTAAAGTAGTGAAAATCAGAAAGAAACTACAGGCATACTATTAAACCAAAACTAAACTAACTGCAGTTGAGGCAACTCCAACTTGTGACAACCCTCCACTAGGTTTCTGAGGCTATAAATCTTTATGGGAGAAGACCACATATCTTTCTCCTGAGAACTACCAATCTTGCAGTTATCAGCCTTATACTCCACACTATACCACTAAGGGTTTTACATATAGTTAAGGGTATCAAACAAATAAATAAACACCTCATACTCATTGCCATTGAATTGGAACTGACTTATATTTAATCCTCCAGTGAGTTTCTGAGGCTGTAAACCAAACAAAAAGTGATTGTCCATCTTTTTTCCATGCAGTCACTAGAACCACTCTGAACATTCAGAGAAGCAACACCTTTGAGATAGCAGGGCAACTCCATAAAAGTACACCACCAAAGCTCATAGGGGTATAGATAACTAAAGATTAATGGAAATATCCCATACCTGTTAAATTTACTGACACTTTAACCTGCATGTATTGATCTTGTTGCTGTTGTTTTGTGCTTTGGTTTCATTTCTACTACTATTGGCCCAATATAACAGAATAGAATTGGCCTATAAAGTTTGTTAGGTTGTAATCATCACATAAGTAGAATATTTGTAAAGGTCTGTCTTTCACAGGAGGGTTTGAACCTTTGACCTTTGACTTTTCTGTTAGCAGCTGAACACTTACTCTTTGTCAGAGATGGAATTGCAAAATAAAATATTAAATGAAAAGAGCAAGCTGTAGAAAACAAGATTGCAGTGTGATGCCATTTATGAACATTTTTAAGAACTCACAAACACTATTTGTCAATTATCAATGACATACAAGAAGTACAAATATTCTTGCTAACTTCAAGATAGAAGTCATTTTGGAGAAGAGAGGGCAAATTTTCCCAGGAAAAGGTGGAGATATTTTTCAATTGCATGCTGTTATTATGTGCTGTTGAGTCACCTGCAACTCACATTGACTATACATATGATAGCTCTGAACTCTGCCCTATCCTGAGCCAATCTCATCATCTCCTACATACAAGGTTTTATTTACTTAGCTTCAAAAATATCACCGTTTAAAAAATTCTGAGTAATGATTATTTGTTATATTATCTTTCATATCTTTACACAGGTTTAAATAGTTCAGGATAGAGTTGAAAAGTAGAATAGAAAAAAATTCATTGTGATTAATATATTGTTGTTGTTGTTGTTGTTTAATGCCGTCGAGTCGTAGACGACTTATAGCGACCCTATGAACGAACAGCCTGAACACTGTTCGCACATAGAGTTTCCAGAGGCAAGCCATTTTGGAAGTGGATGCCGCTCCTGCTTCCAGGCTTGATTTAGTCGGGAAGCTCCAGCCAACACTGTCCACCATGGGTGCCCATTACCACGATTGGCACATCACTGTCACAGGCTTCAGCATCACAGCAACCACGAGTTACCTCTGTTCAGCAACGCACAGACCAGTGCTATACCACCTAGAAGAATGTTTGACAGAAAGACAATTTGAACCTGGCCGAGGGCCACAGATGACAATCACCCACCTTCGGCTTGGTAGCACAGCTTCCTTCCACTAGGCCAACGTAGCTCTCTCTTGGTCGTCGTCATTGTTATTAATATATTACCTGTATATAATTGCCAGGATTTTAAGGAATTACAATTATTATTTGCAGAGGGCTAGGAAATTTTTGTCCAAATTTGCAAAGTATAGTCTTTGTTTTTAATCTACATTTCCCATATTTTTAAATAAAAATTCTCTGATAAAGAAACCTTGACATGAAACACTGACAGCGATATCACAAACCACGTGTTCTTGGCACCTAAGGAAATTTATTTCATGGCCACACTTCAAAAATTAATTACCAGAGAGATAAGGGAAAATTAAAGCTAGAATCCAGAGTTTTCTACCAATGATTAGTATATTATGTTAGTGGGGGTAATCCAATTTCATTCATTAAAATTAACTTTCTAATACCTTTCAAACATGGATGTGCTGTGTAAAATGGGGAACACCTGTAAATTCTAAAGTGTAACTCGGGCTCTTGGGACTACAGACCTCTTTGATCTGGTCACAAATTGGCTGCTGGAAACCAGAAGGCCTCCTGGACTCAAGTCTCCAGGGACTTTACCCCTGAAGCATCTCAAAACAAATAAAATGGCTGAGACAGACGCTGGACCCAGACAGAATGGCAACCATTTCACACAATTAACCCCAAACTATGTGAACAGACAATTCTCCAACATGCAATTATGGCTTTTGTTATTTTTCCCCCATGAAAGCATTCTATTACCTTGGCTTAAATGCAACAGATAGAGGTATCCAGCCTCAGCTGGCAATATTTCTGATCCATATTTCAATAGATTATCCTGAATCGGCCTCCTGGAAGCATTTATGCTGACCACTTTTGAAAACCTCTTTGTCAGCCCTCGCCCTTACCTGCTAACACCAGCTCTAATGGATGAAAGCAGGGCGTGATGATAATCACTGTCTGCCTGGCCGGCCCAGAGTGCTGCCTGAGTCTGGAAAACCTGCTGTCTGGAGGGAAAAAGGAAATAAGGAGTGTAATTCAATGAATGCTTGGGAACCGAGCTGGAGGGTTTCTTTACTTCTTTAAAGGAGCAGTGATATCAGAAGCAGGATTATGAAATAGAAAGAGTTAGGAAAAAATGGGATCTTTGTGAATTAGAATAGCAAGGCCATTTCAAATTGAATTACACAGGATCATGGCAATTAGAATTGGAAAAGATCTCTCAGTCTTTCTCTGTCAAAGCATGATTACTCCCAGTGGTATATTCTCCCGAGCTTAGTCCAGTCCAATTTTAAGTGATCAAACTTCCTTAGCTGCTCTTGGGAACATCACTTCACAGTCTAAAATAACTAACTGCTAAGGATTCCTCCCTATATTTTTCTTTGTCTTATTTCTATTATTCTGTTTTATATTTCTCCAATTCACCTTAAAACTGCTTGGGCTTAATTTTAAACAGGTACAGTGTATGTTTTAATGATTAAATCCAGCTGAGTCTAGATCTTCTTGGCTAGGCTAATTTCTCTCTAGTTCACACACACATACACAAACACACACAAACATACTGCATTAGAATTTTGTAAAGAAACTAGTATAATAATTTACAAAAAGCAATGTAGTTATTAAAAAATTAGTAAAGACTTCTGATTTTTGCATCATCATTGATAAAATTATCACAGAGAACTCAATTTTCTACTGCTTTTAAAGTGAAAAACAAGAACAATTCACCTAAATGTTGTTTTTGCCTTGTGAAAAGTCTTTTAATTGTACATGAGATAAAGAATGTATTTAACTATACCTATTCAAGTGCAGGAGAGGAAGGCCTTCTATGAGATGGATTAATTCAGTGACTGGGGTAATTGGGATGGGAGTGTCAGAGACAGTGTGATTGGCACAGGACAGAGCAGAGTTTAGGGCTGTTGTACACAGGGTAGCTATGAGTCGCAAGCAACTCGAGTGCACATAACAACAACAACAACAACAACAACAACAACATTCAAGTACCAAGAGTCCTGGTGGTCTGATGACAGAGGAGAGTTTATGCCTTTGAGCATTGGTGCTGGAGAAGAGAATTGAATATATCATGGACTGCTAGGAAAACAAACAAGTTTGTTCTGGAGAGAGTGAGCCAGGCTGCTTCTTGGAGGCAAGGATTCTGAAGCTTCATCTGACATACTTTGGACATGTTGCAAGGCGGGATCAGTGCTTGGAGAGGGATGTCATGTTTGGGAGGTGGAGGAACAGTGCAGCAGAGGAAGCTCCTTGATGAGATGGATTGATTTCGTCACTGGGGTAATGGCAAGGGATAGAGCAGAGTTAGGGCTTGTACTTACCATCACTATGAATTGCAGGCAACTTGACGGCATATAACAAAAACAACAACAACAACGGCAAAGGGCTCTGCTCCTATCTCAGAAGTAGGCACTTTGAATCCACTAGCTGCTCCAAGGGAGAAAGATGGACAATCTCCTTCTGTATAATCTACAACCTCAGAAAATCTGCTGGAGAGTCATCTATGAGTTGGTTTCAACTTGACAGCATAGCACAATAACATTCAAGCACAGATAAGACAGATGTAGAAGTTGATACTAATGCCGTAAATTTATTTATATAAATTATTTTGTTAAAAATCTATCACAGACTGGGGTATTCGAGGTTAATGGAGGTTGCTCAGAGGTATTTCTTTTTGATCAAGGAATCTTTAGCACTTTCAATATCCTTTTCAAGAGTGCCATACACTTGTCAGAGAGTCAGTTAAGATCCTATTGGATATCCTATCTTATTGATAATAAGCTTTGGTGTCCTTATAAAGAAGAAAAAGAAATAAACAAATTATTTGAACTTTCTTTAAGATGACTCTTACCATTTTCATAGGTATGGTATTTTATGGCCTCAATTAAAAAAGAATTCAAGCTGGAAGAAATCTTAGAGATCATCTAGCTTGGTGATGACAACCATAGTCTGGAAAGATTGGAAACAGAGTCTGTGGCACAATTTAAATTTTAAAATTTGCCAGTTGGGTGCTTTTTAGTTAAACATAGTGGGCTGAATGTACTTCAGATCTCATTGTAACTCTTGTGAAAACAAAACCCCCCAAACAACCAACAATAAAAACAAAAAAAACACAACAAAGACCTATAAAAAACAAAGAAAACATGAGAGGAGATAGAAGTCAGGTAGATCTGGTGACAATTTTGCTAGGTAAAAGTGGAAACTGGATATGCAGAATTGGAGACACTAACAATGACTCACAAACTTCGAGCATCTATTACTTGCTAGAAATTATTATGAAATTATTATAAAACTCTCTCCTTGCTGATGAACTGACCCTCCAGTGAGTTTTCAGAGGCTGTAATTTGCATGGCAAGAGTTTGCTCTCTTTCTCCTTCAGAGCAGCTGGTGGATTCAAAACACCTGGCAGTCATCTACTTACCCACTAGGATACCAGAACTCCATAAAAGCTGCATGTGATTTAAGAAACCTTGGCGGCATATTGGATAAGTGTTCAGTTGCTAACCAAAAGATCATTTGGATGCACCAGTTATGCTGCAGGAAAAGCTGAGGCAGTCTGTTCCTGGTATAGATTTACAGCCTTAGAACCCTAATGGACCAATTCTACTTTGTCCAATTGGGTCACTATGAGTCAGAGTCAACTTGATAACTGTAGGTACAGGTCACATAATTTAATCCATGTATCTCCCAACAGCCCTATGAGGTAAGTCATATTGTTATCTTCAATTAATAGGCAATGAAGTGAGGCAAAGTACGTTGTAGGAAAGCCAGTAAGTGATAGAAATGGCATGTAAACTCAAATTTTAACTCATACATCTGCGCAAAAGAGAATCTCAATGACAAGACAGTCAAATTGTCCCATAAAACCCTGGCAAGGTTCAGTAATTGGAGGCACCTTCACAGTGGAAGGAATGATGGATGAGACTGAAGCAGTATAATTGGAGGAAAGACTATAGAAAAAACACTTAGACCACAGGCTCCCCTCTACCATGCCAACTGGATCAGAAAGCTGGGGGATTTTTTTATGGCAGAAACTAAGTATTTCCCAAAAAAAAATATCATAATAACTGACATTGTGGATTCTCATAAAAAAAGCCAACTTATCACCCCATGCTCTGTGTTGTCTAATTGTCTCTAAGTGCCACTCTTCTAAACCACATTTTACTGTAGCACTCTTGACGTCTGCTTCTGTTGACTACTTTATCTCTTCATAATAGATTACCCTTCCCTTGACTTCCTGCACGTCTGTTTCTGAATGAATGCTGGAAGCTGTATACAGAATAACAATAGAGATTGAGGAGAAGAATATTTACATCTGGAAACAAATACATTTCTGTCAGTCTTGCTGTGAGAGACTGAGCTAATCTGCTTGCAAACTGAAGTGAGGTTGGGTTTTATCAATGTACCATAGATGTCAAATTTCTTCAACAGTGGCTAGTGCTACAGTGTGCAAAGTGGACCTGGTGCTACTAGATTTCCTGCAATGCTCCTGTTTCACTATCAGCTTCCAGCATTCCTCCTACACCTGACCAGAGACATCTTTCCAGCTCTTGTCCACTCTGAATTATCGATGACTGCTGCTCGTGTTAATGAGTGCATGGCTTGTGGTGAGAGTTCTCTGATCTTTTGGATCAGCTTCAGACACAGGCAGATCCTGTGCCTCTACGCATGAAAGGTGAGGCTTTCTGAGATTTCTTACCTCCACCCCAGAGCAATCAAATAATGTCTGACATTTGCAGCAGTTGGGTGAAGGAGTGTCATGCATTACCACAGCAGTACCAGACTTCAGCTTTGTATCAGGGTATAATTTGGGCCTTAAGTCGCTTTCCTGTCTTTTCCTAAGGAATTGATCACAAAAACAATTTGCCTTTGCCAGGGACTGATAATAGAAGGGGTTTTTTGCTTGTCTTTCAACTGTAGATAGTTATTACTCTTACTCAATGCAAGGTTCATGGTGGGAGCAATGAGGTTTCTGTCCTGATATAAGGATAAATGAAAACCCTACACAGGATTGACATCTAGTTCTCCCTCAATAACACTTTATCTTTGCTCAGGGCTGAGGAAGTAGGCTTTTTACACCTCTCTCAGGGATATGACCTGGTTTATACTTTCCCCACAGAGATGGTGGATCATTGCCCAGGCATTCAGGAAAAAACGAGGAAGGTTTTCTATTCCTCTTCTAGTGGCCTTTGCTTCCTATGACAGCAGGGTATGAGGAAGTAGGTAGTGTTTCATGCCTGCGTGCTACTGAGAAGCACTGTCTTGGGTCTCCAATCCTACCTACTCCAATCCTTTTTTAAAAGGTGTAATCTGAGAAAAAGTTTACAAAACAGATTGGTTGTTCACTCAACCAATCACAATTTACATGGTAGCGTTGATTACGATACTTACAATGCAAAAGTACTTTCTTCAGTTCCTCCTTGTGATCCTCATTTCTAGGAGTCCTTCTACCCTACCCTTCCCCAGCCAGTCTTTTTAAATGAGCAGATAGCTTATGGGAGCAGGAAGGGAAGAGCATGAAGATGAGTGTGATTTCTTAGGAATTCTAAACTGTCACAAATAGCCCATCCTCAGACTTGAGAATCTGTTATGCTTTTATGTTGTTTACATCACTTCCAATTTTATGGTAGCTCCTTTCTCTTCCCTTCTCTGAAAAGAAGAAATAACTCACAAGTCCTCTCTTTGGAGAGTTTACCTGTTGTCTTGAAAGCTCAGCTCACTCACTACTCTCAAGTTAATTTCCAGTTGCAGTGATCCTCCGTCAGGTTTTGGAGGCTGTAAATACTAATGAGAGAAGACTGCCCATCTGAAATATGATAATGTAAACTATCTAGTCTTTAAAAAATAGATTGTTCTTACTGCCTTAAAAAAAGCCACCTATACTTACACTCGCATAAAGCCTTCAATGAAAGGCCTATTTCACTGAACCCAAGCCAAATGTTAATTATTACACGTTTATAAAATCCTCAAAAATAAGTAAGAAGTTTATGACTTTTTTAGATTGAATTCCTATATTTCTAGCACAGTTGAACAATTGTTCATATGTCTGATGGCTATTTTATTTCCTTCTTTTATAAATTACCCATTCGTGATATTTACCCAAGTTTCAACTTGAGTTATTTGTCCCTTATCAATGTGTAAGAAGTTTGGCAAATTAGGGATGTTAAGACAAAATTTTTCAAATGCTTTTCTCTCTTTGATAGTTTGACAAATTATAGGTGTCTAAATAACTGAACATTTCTGAATGGAATAATAAGTGGAAGAACAAGGGTCAAGGAAGCTTACACTGCCTTAAGAATAGCTAAGTTTGGAAAAACATAGCTAACAGCAGTAAACCAAGAAGAGGAAAGCTGGAGGAAAATGGTTCTTTAGGCTAAGATGTATTTGGGGGAGTTTTTCATACATTTGTATTACATAGCAAGGCACTAGCAAAATAAAGACTTGGAGAAATCTACTCAGAATACTTTGAGTGATGATAGAAATTTTTCTTTTTAAGAATGAGTAAGTCTTTTGGCTAAACATGGATAAAAGCTTTTGCTCACTATGGCATAATGACTCCAGTAGGCTCACGGTGGCAAAACTAAGTCTGTCTCAAAGTGTCTTATTACAATAAAATCAAATTTAACCTCTTAAACCCAAGACATAAATCACTCACTTTTCTTTTCTTTCAAACAATTTATGAGTATATTACCATAAATACTACCTGTCACAAGACTGATAGCTGTCAGTAGCTCAGAAATATGAATAAAATTGAAAATACATTTGAATATGGGAACCATAATAGCATATTGTAAAGAGGTGACAATAATAAGAAGTTATGGCAGACAAGAAAAAATCTGAAGAATAGCAAAATCAAGAAAACTTGCTCAGATTAAATAAACCCCCAAATCAATCTTAGCAGATTTGATAGTCTGTAACAGTGGCAAATTGAGTTTACTTTGTGGAATTTTAGATTGAATGTATATATCAAGTTGCAAACATAATTTCAAAACAGCACAATTTATATTCTTTTTAAAATGATACCTGAATTTTCTATTACTGTTTTTCTAACAAAGTAAAAAAAAAAGCTATTGCCTGAATAAATGTACCTATAATTGTTAACTGATCTGGATAAACAAACCCCAGGTACCTTGTAAAAGATTCAGGACAATAAATTTCAGATAAAAGAAGTTTCATCCAGATTTTGAACTCAGTTCGTATCTCTTGCATCTTGGCTTTTAAAAAATGTAATATTATATGCAACCACTTGGGTGGATCTCAAGGGCATTAGGCTGAATGAGAAAAGCCAGTCTCCAAACTCTATGATTTCACCTACATATATTCTCAAAATGACAAAACTATAGATAAAAAAAGAGATTAGTCATTGCCAGGGGATGGAGGAAAGTGAATGTGAATTTCCTTGGATTGCTGAAACAGTTCTGTACTGCTGTATGGTGGTAGCTGTTATTGTTAGGTGCCATTGAGTAGAGATTCTTAGCAACCCTGTGAACAACACATCTGAATTCTGTCCTATCCTGTGCCTTCCTCATCCTCTCTGACACACTTGGGTTTGTTTCTGAAGTTACTTTGTCAATCTATTTCATTGAGGGTCTTCATCTCTTTCACTGACTCTTCACCTTTCCTAACATGATGCCCCTTCTAAAGGAATAGCCTCTCCTAGCAGCATGCCCAAGGTATGTGAGATGAAGCTTCACCATCCTTGCTTCCAAGGAGTGTTCTGGCTGCACTATTCCCAATACATATCTATTTATTCTTTTTTTAATTTTTTTTATTTAGTTTGTTTATTTTTCATTTCAATGAACATCTACAGAGATTTTGGAATTCCATTCATTCATTGTTGCACCCTTCTCCCGGCACAAACCCCCCCCCCTTTGCTCCTCTCCTTGAAAAGCAAAAGAAAAACTCCCTCATTGGTACACAATCCCCCTGCACCTCCCCAAACTCCACCCCCTACCCCCAAATATAATCCACTCTGCAACCCTTTTGGCAGCCCATGGGATATTAAGTACTCTTCTCCAGTACCACTGCTCAAAGGCATCAGTTCTTCTTTGTTGTCTTTGTTCATTGCCCAGATCTCAGATGCATAGCACATGATGCATCTGACCATGGACTAAATCAGACACACCATAGTCTTCAAACTAACATCATTGCTCCTCAGTAATCTGGAGAGATCCCTGACAACAGACTTGCCCAATATAATGTTTCCTGATCTCCTAACTGCTGGTAACAACGGTGTTGATTATTGATCCAAGTAAGGTGAAATCATTGACAATTCTAATCTTTTCTCCATCATGATTTTATCTTCCAGTGGTGAGTATTTTTGATGTTGAGATGCAATCCATAACAAAGGGTGCATTCCTTGCTCTTCTGAAATAAGTGCTTCAACTCCTCCTCACTTTCAGCGAGCAAGTTTATGTCATCTGCATAACGAGTCTTCCTCCAATCCTGATGCCATAGTCTTTTTCAGAGTCCAGCTTCTTGAATGATTTGCTGATCATATAGATTGAATAGGTATGGAGAAAGGATACCACCATGACATATACCTTTTGTGGTTTTAAACCATGATGGTAGTCGCATGAATGTATACAAAGACTGAATTAATCTTAATGTTGTAAATGCCTGAACACTTGCCTGCTAATGGAAGCTTAGCAGTCCCAATCTCTCAGTGACTCTGTGATCAAAAGAAACCTAGGAATCTACTCTCACAAAAATTATCACCTAGGAAACCTTGGAAGGCAGTTCTACGTTAGCCAAGATTCTCTATGTGTTGGAATCAACAACATACATATGCACATTCACACGGAATTGCTTCCATAATGTTGTTATGTACAGTCGAGTCGTCTGCAACTCATAGTGACCCTATGTACAACAGTCCTAAACTCTTCTGTCCTGTGTCAATCTCACTGTCTCCAACACCCCTATCCCAATTACCCCAGTCGCTGAATAAATCCACCTCATAGAGAGTCTTCCCTTCCTGTGCTGTCCCTCCACCCTCCCAAGCACGATGTCCCTCTCCAAGGACTGGTCCCTCCTTGCAACATGTTTGAAGTATGTCAGACGAAGCCTCAGAATCTTTGTCTCCAAGGAACAGCCCGATTTAATCCTACCAGGATGAACCTATTTGTTTTCTTAGCAGTCCATGGTACATTTAATACTCCTCTCCAATGCCACAGCTCAAAGGCATTAGTTCTCTTTTTATCCTCCCTTGTCATTGTCCAACTCTCTGATGCATAACAAGTGATTGTAAAGACCATGGCCTGTATCAGACGCACCTTAGTTTCCAGAGTGACACCATTGTTCTTTGGCACTTTGCAGAAGTCCCTAACAGCAGACTTTCCCATCACAATACATTTTTAACTTCCTGGCTACTGATGCCAAGAGTATTGACTGTGGAGCCGAGCAAACTAAAGCTGTGAACAATCTCAATCTCTTCACCATCCATCCTGATGCTGTCAATTGGTTCTATAGTGAGAATCTTTGTCTTCTTGATATTGAGCCTCAATCCCTGTTGAAGATGCAGTCCTTCCATAATACTATTCTTTGTTTTTCCTTTTATGTATAGAATTCTACTATTATCTATAATGATATTTATTACCCTTTCTTTATTATAAATCATAATCAGTATTTTTCATGGTCTGATCTTAGCTCCCCTTTTCTCCATTTCTCCCCTTTAGTTGAGAATTTTGGCTGCAGTCACCGAACATAAATTTATAAAATATCTACCAAAATAGTTTATCTTGGTGTGTGACTACTTGCTATATCTTCAAACAGGAAACAATTCAGATCTCACTTGGATAATGAAGAAAAAAATGTTGGACATCTCTGTCTGTCTCTCATTGCCTGCACTCATAGCTGACCCTCCAGTTATTTTTTTCCCCCTTGAGCATAAATAGCACAGGAAGATTGCCTATCTTTATCATATGGAGCAGTTACTAGATTTGAACTGTCCTTCTTCGGGCTGGTAGCACATTTCCCCTCCAACTAGGCTGCTAGAAATCCCTTGTGTTTTATTTGATGGAATTCTGCAGAACAATGAAAATGCATGATCTACAACTACATATAACAATGAAGATGTATCCCATAAGAATAGCATTAAGAATAGGAAGTCAGACAAAATAATACTGTGTGCTTGCTTCCATTTTTGTCCAGCTCCAAATTCTAACAGACAAAAAATGTGGTTGAGAGAAGTAAGTGTAGGATGACTTTGGAGTTTCTGGTATTGTTATGACTCTTGGTCTGGGCATTAGTTAACGTGGTTGTGTACTGTGCTACATTTCATTCAGCTATGTATTTATGAACTGTGTTTTCTTTTCTATGTATATGTCTTGGGTGACTGCATTCTCTAGAGAAGGAAAAACCAGTGGCCTGCCAAGCCAAAGGTGGGCAGTTTGAAAGCACCAGTGCTTCTAGGGAGAAAAATGAGTATCTCCTCTTGTGCAATTTATGACTCCAGAAAACCTGCCTGGAGGGGGTTTCCAAGATGCAAATCTTTATCAAAGGATATTGTCTCTCTTTCTACCTCAAAGCATCTGGCAGACTTCTATTGTTGAGCCTTCTGTTATCAGCTTGACACAATGCCTGCTATACCACCACCTGCTATACCACTGGGGTCTCACATAACTATAATTGCTGTTATTAGATGCTATTCAGCTGACCCAGAGCAATCCTTTGAACAAAAGATCTGAAACTTACCCTCTCTTGCACCATCCTCATATTCTCTCACATTCTTGAGCTCATTGTTATAGTTACTGTGTCAATCTATCTTATTAAGGGTTCAGGATATGGCAAGGTTCAGAGTCATTGTTAGTATAGTCACTGTGAGTCATAGTGGACTTGATGGTGCATAACAACAACATGCCTTGGATCAGACACACCTTAGTATTTAAACTGACATCATTGCTCTTTAGCAGTTTGAAGAGGTCCGTGACAGCCAATTTCCCCAATACTACATGTCTTTTGATGTCTTGACTGCTGTTACTCTGGTTATTGATTGTTGATCCAAGTAAAATGAAGTCATTGACATTAGTCTTTTCACCAGCTATCATCATGTTTTTTTGTTGTTGTTTTTTGGTGTTTTTTTTTTATTTATTTAACTTTATTTATTATACAAAATCCACTATATGGTGGCCACAGCTGGAGCCTGGGTCCTCTGCATGGATACCCTCATGTGAGTCTTTACAAGTCTGTGAATTCCTGGTAGGGAGACTTGGTGAGCACAGTCTCGTTCCAGAGATCTGGGGTCAAGTAACTGTAGGTCTTGGAGATGCCATCGAAGGAGGCCTTGGTGAAGTTGCCAAGAGTAGCTGTGCATCCCCTGGCTGAAGTGTAGTGGTCATCAGTTCCAGCCAGCAGCAGCAGCTTCTTGGGTACAGGGGCAGAGATAACTCCAGTGCCTCGGGGTGCAGGGATCAGATGTACCAGCACAGAGCCACAGCACTCAGTCACCCTATTGGGAATAGTCTGAGGCTTGCTAATCTTGTTCCCCTAGTAGCCATGCTGCACAGGGACAATGGAGAGCTCAGCTAGGATAATGTCCCCACGGGTGGAAGTAGCTGCCTCCTTGGAGCACTTGATGCCCATGCCAACATGGCCATTATAGTTCCAATGGCAACAAAGGTCTTGCACCTGGTCCACTGGCCGGCGCATGTCTGTTTCTGCACTGGCATGATTTTCAGTACCTCATCCTTGAGGGACATGCCCAGGAAGAAGTCGATGATCTCAGACTCCTTGATGGGCAGGGAGAAGAGATAAATCTCGTCCAAGGATTTGATCTTCATATTTTTGACCAGATGGTCCAGCTTGGTGATGGGGGAGCCACTCCTTGTCCTCGGCTTTGTCTCTTGGAGCTCTGCGGCCCCTCCCATGAGCCCGTCCACAGCCGTGGTCCTGACCCCTGAAGACCGCTGCCGAAGCTCTGTGGAAACCTCAGAGGGCTCCCACCCCAGGGATCCAGGGCCTCTGGGCCCTCCCGCTCTACCAGCATCACCTGCCAGTGTTTTCTCGGAGAAGCTTGCTATCACCATGTTGATCTAGTGGTGGGACTTTCTGTTTTCTTGATGTAATGAATATTAAAAACTGTAGTCTTTGATCTTCTGCAACAACTGGTTCAAGTCCTTTTCAATTTCAGTGCACAAGGTTATGTTATCAACATAATTCAAATACAAAGAGTGTTATTGGTGGTGGTGGTTGTTGTTAAGTGCTGTCAAGTCACAGGCAACACATAACAACCCTATGAAGGAAAGACCTGAACACTTGTATAACTTTCATCCTTTCTCAAGGTTCACAGGGCTTCTGGAGGCAAGCTATTTCGGAAATGGATGCCACTCGTGCTTCCAAGCTTGTTTTAATCAGGGAGCTCCATCAAACACTGTCCACTCACCATGGGTAACCATTCTCGTATCAGTGTGACATCAGTGTCACAGTGTTCAGCTTCTCAGCAACCATGAGTTGCCTCTGTGCAGCAAGTTGACAGGCCAGGGCTATACAACCTAGAAGAATGTTTGACTAAAAACAATTAAAAATAGGCCTGAAGGTCACAGATATAGTCACCTACCTTTGGCTTGGCAGCATCATTTTCTGTCCAAGGCCAACTGATCTCTCTCTCCATGAAGAAAGCCATGAAAGCCCCAAGCATTTCATATGCGTCACTCCTCAAGAAGCGAGAGGCCATCCTAAGATCCAACTGGAACCAAGATTCACAACACATTGGCCCTCATCCCTCATCACACAGTTGTGGAAAGCTTGAGCGTCTTCCTCTCCTTCATCAACCCCCCACCCTTCCTAGCATGATGTCCCTATCCAAGAAATAGCTCCTGCTAGCAATATGCCCAAAGTATGTGAGGTGAAGTCTCCTCATCATCATTCCTGCTTCCAAAGAGCACTCCAACCACACCCTCTCCCAGACATATTTGTTCATTTTTTTGTCCATCAATAGGATGGTTAGTGCTCTTCTTCAACACCACAGCTCAAAAGCACCGATTCTTCCTCTGTCACCCTTATTCATTGTCCAGCTTTCAGATGCATAGCAAGTGGTTGAAAAGACCATGGCCTGAATCAGACACACTTTAGTCTTCAATCTGACATTGTCACTCCTCAATAATTTGGAGAGGGCCCTAACTGCAGATTTATCCAGTGCAATGTGTATCCTTATTTCCTGACTGCTGGTACTGAGGGTGTTAAGTGTGGATCCAAGCAAGATTAAACTGCTGACAGTTTCAATCTCCTCTCTATCCATCATGACACCGCCTATATTGGTCTAGTGGTAAGAATGTTCATTTTCTTGACATTGAGATACAATCCATAACGAAGACTGTATTTCCTGATCTTTAGCAACAAGTGCTTCAAGTCCTCCTCACTTTCAGTAAACAAGGTTGTGTCATGTGCATAATGCAGGTTAATGATGAGTTTCCCTCCAATACTGATGCCACATTCCTCTTCATAGTCCAGCTTCTCGAATAATTGGCTCAGCATACACATTGAATAGGTATGGAGAGAGAATATAACCTGAATGCACTCATTTCTTAATTTTAAACCATGCAATGTTCCCCTCTTCCTTTGCACAACAGCCTCATGGTCAAGGTATAGGTTCTGAATGAGCACAATTAAGTGTTCTGGGATTCCCATTCCTTTCAACGTCAGCCACAATTCACACAGTCAAATGCCTTTGAATGCTCAATAAAGCACAAACAGACATTCTTCTGGTGTTTTTTAAAAATTGTGTGTGTGTGTGTGTGTGTGTGTGTGTGTGTGTGTGTGTGAAATCAAATCTGACTGGTACAGGTGGAACTTGCCCCTCCTTCTTCAGCAGAGGATCTGGTGGATTTGAACTGCGCATCTCTGGGATTCCAGTGTCCTGTTATTTTTTACTTTCAGCCCAGATCCATCTGACATTAACAATGATATTCCTGGTGCCACAGCCTCTTCTAAATCCTGCTTTAACTACTGGCAGTTTTCCCTATCTATGTACTGTTCTCATTGTTTTTGAAAGATCTTCAGCAGTATTTTATTTGCATGTGATATTAATGGTATTGTTCAAGTTTCCACATTTTATTGTTCCACCTTTCTAGGGAATGGGAACAAATACGGAGCTTTTCCAATCTGTTGACCAGACAGCTGTCCTGACTTCACCAATATACATGAAATGGGAACACGACAGATACATTAAGGAATATTTATCAGTCTCAGAGACCAAAGAGTGTTTAGTCTTTGGGTTATCAATTATCACATTCACTAGGCTGCAAGAAGTGAAACATTTATCAGCTTTACAATTACATGTTTCCATTTAAAAAGATTTCCTGACTTACCTCTGAAAAAGTGAAGGGTATTTATTCATTGCTTCCACTCATATAGAAATAATACTTGGTTTCCCCCATAAAAATAGATTAAAAAACATTCACACCATGTATTAACATGTACAATTGGAACACACTGTGAAGTAAGCAGACTCATCCACAACTGTCAAGCAATTTCCAATTCATAGCAACCCTTCACTGGGTTGCCAAGACTGTAAATCTTAACAGAGAAGGCTGTCCATCTTTCTCCTGTGGAGCTGCTAGTGGATTCAAACCACCAGAGGTGTATGACCTTTTGATTAGTAGTGCAGCATCCTGTGGTGACAACACCTAAGCTCCTTATGAAAAGTAGAGATATATTTTATTAAAATGCCTTTAGAAGCTTTACTATCTGTTAAGAGTCTTACAAGCTATGACTCAATGCTCTTATCGTGGTGATATAGAGAGTCCTTTTCTTTATGCCACTTGTGAATTATAATTTCCATTATAAAGTTGAAGAATTCAAGTTAAAATCTTTATATGATTCTCTCTGGTTTTTAGATATTTTATTACCTGTCTTAAAAATAGTTTCTTGGTATTTATATTTAGGCTTTTAAAAGAATACATGCAAATAGTAATTTTATTAGTCTCTTATTTAGGCTAGCATGCATATAAAAGTATTTGTAATCTCACTTTAATGCTAATACACTTTGTACATATTGGTTATATAATGAAAAGATATTCTTTTTCTCACAGAAGAAATAACTCAAGTACCAGAATATAAACAAAAAGAAGTATATGTTACCAAGTATCTTTTCTGATTATCTGCAGGTGGCAATGTTTTTAAAGAACTGGGCAATTTAAAAAAAAGTTGATGCCTGAGCAGATCTTCTGCAGTCATACTAGTCTGTCTCGCTTTCTAGCTGCACCTGTTACAGCCAGAGATCATGTTGCAAATAATGGTATCTACTTTGAGAGATTATTGGTATATTATGAGTGAAAGATAAAGATATGGATCAGTCACTTTGACGTGATTATACTTTTTAAGAAAATTACCAGTAGTATCTGGACAATAAGCTCCATGAAGGCTGAGTAGAAACTGATTTTCCAGAAATAGGGTGTCCTGGCAACCGATAGGGAGCATATTTAAAAGGACTTCAAGGGGTCTCGAAGGCTGAGAGATGCTACTAACTCATTGGGAAAATTTTCACATGCGAATTTTTTTTTTAAATTAACTCCCAACATCTTTATAGACATGATCAAGAGTGATAGCTCAAGACTTCATTCTCCACTAAGTGAGTACTTCCTTCATATTAAATTACTGACCTTTTGTCAAAATATTATCAACCTCATTCTTCTCTGATTTTGTCTGTCTCCAAAAGAATTCTCCAAAATGGTCCTAATAACTATTTTTTACCCATCTCTCATGATTTTAACTACTCTTTTATGCATTATTCTCTCCTCTGATTCTGATAATGAGCTCCACACATCAACTCACCTGCTCAGGCCTCTTGAGAGATGATTGGATGTCACCTTGGTGATAGGCTACCAGAGCAAGCCCCTACTGGGAATAGAATGAAGCTCCAGGGATGAGACACACTTCTGGCAGAATGAGTTTAGGGCTTGTTAGTTACAAAAGCAGGGAAGATAGCTGTGAAAGCTACACTGTAATGCTGACAGGCCTTTGAAGCCAAATAATTTAACTCATTATTGTAGGGAAATCAATGTTTTTTTCACTTTTAGTTTCTATTTCAATGAAAGGATAAGTAAGCTGAGATGGTAGGAATATCACTGTACATTTCCATAATAATGAGGTTGTGTGTGTGTGTGTGTGTGTGTAAAATAAAACAATAACAAATAGCTCATTGTTGTTGAGTTGGAACTGACTCGTAGCTGACCCTCCAGCAAGTTTTCAGGGGCTGAAAATTTCATAGGAAGAGATTGCCCATCTTTCTCTCTTGGAGATGCTAGTAGATTCACATCATCTGCTTTTTGAGCTGGTAGCACAATTTCTTACCCCCTAGGCCACCAGAACTCCCTCTATAATATAATAAGACTTTCAAATAAACTAGGCTTAATATTAGTTTTTGAGTGTTCTATTTGTAGAGACAGTTTAAGAATAATTAGTGTTTGAGGGGATAATTATTATCAACTTCATTATATCAAAGTGTCCTAACAGAGAACAAATAGTCCAGACATTTCTTCAGTTTGATTTGAGATAAATCTTATTAAAGGATGTTCATACAGATACTGAAGATCTAGGGAAATTAAGAGCCCATAATTAAGGGTGGAGTAACCATTTCACAACCAAGGCCTGCCAAAGAAAACTATTATCACAGAATCTTCATGACAAGTTTGAGTCTAAGTTTTACATTTTCAACATTAATAAAACATGTAACTATCCAAGGTCCTCTTTAAAATATCATAGACATTTCAGTAATACTCTCAAGTGGCTGCAGAAGAATAATTTATTGATTAGAACTTAGAAAGGATATTTTCACTGGTTCAAAGGTTAAGATAAGGATTTGAGATTACAGAAGACATTTGACTTTGAAAATGCAGAAAGTAACGGACTATTAGACCATACAGGCATTCTTTGATGATTCTAATTTCAAGGATTTAGAACCAGAAAGAAAATAAACACTCTTACACATAAGAAATGCTACAGTTTGGGATCATAAACACTTTCTCTTTTTATTTTGTTCCATGTGGGTTTGTTTTATATCTTAAACCCTCAGTCCCTTACATTTATTTCCTCAGGCATTGTTTAGCATGTTGTGTTGTTGGGTGTCATTGAGACTAAAATGCTGTCTGCTTCTGCACCATCCTCACAGTCTTTGATTGTTTGGTCCAATTTTTGCAGCCATCACATCCATCCATCACATTAAGTGTTTTCCTCTTTTTTTCTGACCCTCTATCATATCAAGTATGTTGTCCTTCGCCAGGGACTGGTCTACCCCTGATATTTTCATTGTACATGAAACAGCCTCACAGCACCATTTCTAAGGAGCGTTCATTCTGGCAGTTCTTCTTTCAAGACATACATGATCTTCTTGCAGTCAATTGTGTACTTGGTATTCTTCAGCAACACTGTCATTTAAATGCTTTAGTTCTTCTTTGGTCTTTTTAGTTATTTTTAAGCTTTTCATGCTCATGAGATAATTGAGAATAGCATAGCTTGCATCAGTCCTGAAATGGATATCTTTGCTTTTTTAACACATTAAAGAGGTCATATTAAAGATGATTTGCCCAACTTAACACATCATATGATTTCTTGCTTTCCATGAGTATTTATTGTGAATCCAAATTAGATTCAATTCTTGACAGCTATAATTTATTGCTTTATCTTGAGATATAATCCAAACCAAACACTATAGTCTTCAAGTGTTAAGAGTAAGAGGACATGAATGTCCTCCTCACTTTCAGTGTTATTTGTATAAAGAAGTTTGTTAAAGATTCTTCTGTCGGTCTTGATATTGTGTCCTTCTTCATTGTCTAGCCTCTTGGATTATGAAGTGATCAGTCTACAGATTGAGTAAGTAGGGTGAAAAGACACAGCCCTGATGTACACATTTTAAGCCATGCAGTATCCCACTACTCTGCTTGAAAAATTGCATCTTGGTGTATGTTCAGGTTTCCTAAAAATGCAAGTAAGAGTTCTGGAATTTCCTTTCCTCCCAGTGTTAACCATCATTTTTATGATCCACACAGTCAAATGCTTTTGCACAGTCAATAAAACACAAGCAAACATTTTTGTGATAGTCTCTACTTTCAGGCAAGGCATCTTTAAGATCAACAATAATTTCCCTCATTCCTCAGTCTTCTGAATCTGCCTTGAATTTCTAGCATCCCCTATGGATGCATTTCTGCAAATATTTTTAAATAAAATTCAACCAAATGATGTTGTTGTTGTTGTTATGTGCCGTCGAGTCATCTGCAACTCATAGCGACCCTATGTACAAGAGCCCTAAATCCTGCTTTATCTTGTGCCAACCTCACCATCTCCAACACACTTACTCCCACCACCCCAATTACTGAATCGATCCATCTCATCGAAAGTCTTCCTCTCCTGCACTGTCCCTCCACTCTCCCAAACATAATATCCCTCTCCGAGGGCTGGTTTCTCCTTGCAACATGCCCAAAGTGTGCCAGACAAAGCTTTGGAATACCCTCTCCAGGACAATTCTGTTTGTTTTCCTAGCAGTCCATGATATTCAACACTCTTCTTCAGCACCACAGCTCAAAGGCATCAATTGTCTATCATCCCTAGTCACTGTCCAGCTCTCTGATGCATAGCACAAAATTGTGAAGACTATAGCCCAGATCAGGCGCACCTTCGTCTCCAGCCTGATGTTGTTGCTTTTCAGTACTCTGAAGAGGTTCCTGACAGATGACTTTCCCAATGCAATTCATCTCTTATTTCCTGGCTTCTGGTACCAAGAGTGTTGATTGTGGAGCCAAGCAAACTAAAACTGTTAATGCTCTCAATCTCTTCACCATCCATAATGATCCCGCCAATTGGCCCGGTGATGACAAACTTTGTTTTCTTGATGTTGAGCTTCAATCCATATAGAAGGCTGCAGTCCTTGACCTTCTGCAGCAAGCGTGTCAAGTCCTTTTCAGTTTCAGCAACAGAGTTGTGTCATCTGCATAATGCAAATTGTTGATGAATCTTCCACCAATCCTGATGCCACATTCTTCCTCGAGCAGCCTAGTGTCCTAATATTAATGATATTGTTCAATAGTTTATTCCTTTTCTTGGATGACTTTACTTTAGGATGGGTTCATATATGAATCTCTTCCAGAAAGTTGGCTGAACAACCATTTACATTTGTTTGGTTATTAGTAGAGTGGCTGTGTATTCCTTCCCTCTTCCTTTGATGCTTCTTGTATAATTCAGAATTTTGTCAATAAATTTTTTCCAATATTTCAACTATTGCAATATAAAATAATACTGCAAAGGTGTAAATGCTAGATCTTTATATATTTCACTAAAATAGTTCATTTATCTTTCAAACTTACCCTTTGAAATTAACTATTCTGGTGTTTTTTATCCTTTATCATTTATTCTATTCACTAGTGTTTGGAATTTTTCATTTAGGTACAGCCCCTTGCTAAATATTGGCTTTCCAAAGTATCAGAATTTGCATTTTAACAATGTATTTTTATAAATTGAGAATCAATCACCTGGGGATCTGTAATAATCACTTGAGAATCTTATTAAAATAATAGTCATGTTAACTGGTCTCCCTTGTAGGCATGTGGGTATTATCTTGTCACTGACTGCGTGGTACTTTAGGACAGATCTTAAATTGTTCTTTTTTGAAGATGAATACGATATATTCTGTTCAATTTGTCATTCTCTGCATAGTAGAATATATTCACTGCTTGTCTGTCAGTTTATCATATGAGAGTGCCTTGAATTTTGCTATGATACTGGAAGTTATGCCTGTAGTATTTAAAATACTATCTACCTATGGTAGACAGTTTTGAGCAGAGCTTCCACACTAAGGCTAGGAGAAAGACGTGGTAGTTTACTTATGAAAAAAGTTGTCTATTAAAAATCTTATGGTTCACAGTGGAAGATTGACTGATACTAACCTGGAAGATAATCTTTTCATGTTGGAAGGTACTAATAACATCACTGAGCAAGAGCTGACTCTTAAAGTGGAGTTAATATTAATGACATGAAAGGAACGAAACTTTCATTTATCTTCATTTGCTGATGTGGCATAAACCATTTCAAATATCCACTAGAAATTGGAATGTGAAATACACCAAGTATGAACTAAGGAAAATTGTTGTTGTTGTTATGTGCAATCGACCCTGTGTACAACAGCTCTGAACCCTGCCCTATCTTGAGCCAATTTCATGATCTCTGACACACCTACCCCTATTACCCCAGTCACTGAGTCAATCCATTTCAGAACTTCTTCTTCTCTTTTGCTATCCCTCCATCCTATCAAGCATGATATCCGTCTCTAAGGACTGGTCCTTCTTTGGAGCATGCCCAAAGTATGTCAAGCAGAGTATGTCAAGGTGAAACTTGATTTCATACTCTCCTGGAAGGGCCTATTTGTTCTCTTAGTAGTCCAAGGTGTATTCAGTACTATTCTCCAACACCACAACTCAAAGACATCGATTCTTCTTCTATCATCCTTAGTCATTGTCCAGCTCTTAGATATATAACAAGTAATTCCAAAGACCATGGCCTGAATCAGGAGCACCTTAGTCTCTAGACTGACACCATTGCTTTTCAGTACTCTGGAGAGGTCACTGACAGCAGATTTTCCTAATGCAATTTGTCTTTTGATTTCCTGCATGCTTGTCCCAAAACTGGAATATATATATATTTTCCCCTGGCTGCTAGTACCAAGAATATTGATTGATTATGGAGCCAAGCAAGCTGGAGCTGTTAATAATCTCTTCACCATCTATCATAATTTGCCTAGTGGTGAGAATGCCATAGATTCTCCTCAGTTTTGGCAAGCAAGGTTGTGCCATCTACATAATGCAGGTTGTTGCTGAATCTTCCTCCAATCCTGATGCCACATTTCTCCTCATAGAGCCCATCTCCCCAGATGATCTGTTCTGCATATAGACTGAAAAACTATGGAGGTAGGAGGCATCCCTGGCATACACCTCTCCTGATATTGAACCATGAAGTGTTTCCTTGCTCTGTTCAAGGAAAATGAGATGTTCTAAAACTGAAATGGAAAATCTGAACATAAATATCTTTGGTTTTGCTCTTGTTAGGCACCACTGAGTTGAGGATGACTCAGAATGATGGTATAAACAACAGATTGAAACCTGTCCAATCCCATATAATTCTCAAAATTTATGTCTCACTCAAGCCCATTGCAGCAATTGTTGTGTCAGTACAGCTGGTTGAAGGTCTTCCTCTCCCTAGTTGTAACACCATCTTTCAAAGTGCGATGTCTCTCCCCAAGGAATAGCTTCTCCCAGCAACATGTGCAAAAAATGTGAGATGAAGTTTATCATCTGTGCCTCGAAGGAGCACTCTGACTGCATCTTCTCCAAGACATAGCTGTTTGTTCTTCTGGCTGTCCATTTGATATTTTGTACTCTTCCCCAACACCATAACTTAAATACATCAAGTCTTCTTTTGTCATCCTTATTTATTGTCTTGCTTCAGAAGCATAGCAAATGATTTAAAAGACTGTGGCTTGAATCAGGCATACCTTAGTCCTCAAACTGAAACCATTGCTCATCAATAATATGGAGAGGTGCCTAATTGCAGACTGTCCCAGTGCAATACATCTCCTGATCTCCTACATGCTGGTATCAAATGCATTAATTGTGGACCCAAGTAAGATAAAGTCATTGACAGTTTCAATGTTTTCTTTGTTTATAATGAGGTTGCCTATTAGTCCAGTGGTGAGAGCTTTTGTTTCCTTGACATTGAGGTGCAATCCATACTAAAGGCTATACTCTTTTTGTTGTTGTTGTGAGTCTATAGTCATTGATCTTCTTCAGCAAGGGTGTGTCATCCGAGTAATAAAATTTATTGATGAGTCTTCCTCCAATCCTGGTGTCACATTCTTCTTCACAGAGTTCAGCTCTCAAATAATTTGCTCAGCACACAGATTGAATAGGACTGGAGAAAGGATACAACCCTGACACATACCTACCTTAAATTTAAATCATGGAGTTTTCCCTTGCTTTATTCATACAATCACCTCTTGGTTTAGGAAAAGGTTTCACATGAGCACAAGTAAGTGTGCTGGCAATATTGAGTTTTGTAAAATGGATTGGTACTTGCCATGCATTGCAATCCCAAAGGTACGCGGTTCAAATCTACCAGATGATCTGTGGGAAAAGAATGGGCAGTTTTCTCCCATATGATTTATTGTCCCTGAAAACCCACTGGAGGGTCAGCCATGGGTCAATTCCAACTCTGCGGCAAACAACAACAAATATAGATAACGAACACTAATGGGAAGGAAAGGACCATCAGCAAGGAATGAATGATTAGACATTATATGTATGATAAGTAACAATCTGGAACAAGATATGCATTACAAAGTGAAATGGGGGAAAGAGGAGGGAGAAAAATGTGTATCAATAGATGAATGAAAATTCTTCCTTTCTGTAAACTTTCACTAAAATCACAACTTAAAAAAGTATAAAATAAAGTTCTCTATATATGGACTTTTTATCTTTCTCTCTCATTGCCAAAAAGTCAGAATTGACTTATAGCTGACCTTTTCAGAGGCTGTAAATTACATGGGAGGAAATAATCCATTTTTCTCCCACAGAGTCATTGGTAGACTAGACCCTTCAGAAATACTTAAGAATTGGGGAAATTTAAGGACATTTGAATTACTACATCATTTCTTTGAGTAAGACAGCAGTGGTTCTCAGACAGTGTGTGCCTGTGAATCACACGGTGTGCTTGTTAAAACAGATTGCAGCTCATCTCCTGGATTTTTTTATTCCATATTCTGGAGTATAATGTGAGAGTATACATTTCTAACGATTTTTACGTGAAACTGATATTTGGAAAGTGTAGTTGACAGGGCCACTGTTCTAGAGTCATCTCAACCCCTTGTCTGCACATAGCAATTACCAGGGAAATCTTAAAAAGTTCTGATCCCAGAACTAAAAATTGGTTCATTCTGGTTTGACCTCCCCATTTCCACTCCAGATATACTGATTCAGAATCTACATTTTAATCAGAATTTCAGACATTTCTTATGTATATGAAAGATTTTTGAAGCCCTGCCTGATAACTAGGTCAAAGCCCAGACGGATAACATTAAAAACAATGGTGGAGCACAATAGATGTCAATATTTTTAAAGCTGTTTCTTAGATTTTTATTTGCAGCCCATGATGGGGGACACTATCCAGTCGTATAATAGTTCTCATCCTGGACATACATTAGTTACCTGAGGATTTTGGGTTTTGAATTGAGAGAGAATTCATGTGCCACTTTCTCCCCTCTATACACCACTTTAAAGTAAACAAATCCATGACTTTTAGGATGGCCAGCAAGTTATTACCATATTCACTCTCTAATTTCAGGACATTTTCATCACTGTTATTGTTATGTGCCATTGGACTCATAGTGACCCTATGTTCAACAGCCCTAAACACTGCTCTATCTATCCATTGTCTATCTTATTGTCTGCACATATCTATCCCTATTATCCTGGAGACTGAATCAATCCATCTCATCTAGGGTCTTCCTCTCCTGCTCTGTCACTCAACCCTCCCAAGCATGACATCCCTCTCCCAGGACTGATCCCACCTTGCAACATGTCAAAAATATGTCAGATGAAGCTTCATAATCCTTGTCTCCAAGGAACAGCCTGGCTTCACCCTCTCCAGGATGAACTTGTTTGTCCTCCTAGCAGTCCATGGTATATTCAATATTCTTCTCCAGCACCACAGCTCAAAGGCATCAACTGTCCTCTCATCCCTAGTCATTGTCCAGTTCTCTGATGCATAGCAAATAATTGCAAAGACCATGGCCTGTATCAAGCACACCTTAGTCTCCAGACTGACATCATTGCTCTTCAGTACTTCAGAGATGTCCCTGACAGCAGACTTTCCCAATGCAATTAATCTTTTAACTTCCTGGCTGCTTGTACCAAGAATGTTGATTATAGAGCCAAGCAAACTGAAGCTGTCAATAATCTCAATCTCTTCACCATTTGTCATGATGCTGCCAATCGGCCCAGTGGTGAGAATCTTTTTTTTCTTGACGTTAAGCTTCAATCCATATTGAAGGCTGCAGTCCTTGACCTTCTGCAGCAAGCACTTAGGGTCCTTCTCAGCTTCAGCAAGCAGGGTTGTGTCATCTGCATAATGCAGATTGTTGATGAGCCTACCTCCAATCCTGATGCGACACTTCTCATAGAGCCTAGCCTCCCAGATAATCTGTTCTGCATATAGATTGAAAATACATGGAGGTAGGACACATGCTTGATGCACTTCCCAATTTTGAACTATGCTCTCTGCTGACGACTGCCTCCTGGTCAAAGTATAGATTTTGCATAAGCACAATCAGGTGTTTTGGGATTCCCATTCTTCTCAGAGTTAGCCACAGTTTGTTGTGATTCAACCAGTCAAATACTTTTGCATAGTCAATGAAACAGATAGGCATTCCTCTGGTACTTTCTGCTTTCAGCTATGATACATCTGACATTAGCTATGATATCGCTAGTGAAATGTACACACAAAATTCTGATACCTGGGTTTTTACATAACCAGTTTGTTGGACCCAGGCATTGGTTCCTCACATGATTCTAGTGTTCAACCAAAGTGAAGAACTTCTGTTTTGGAGTTTGTTACAGATTCCAAAGCTGTTTTAGAACTTTAAAGAGGTCCTTGGCAAGCAGATTTACCCATTGCAATATTTTGTTTGACTTCTTCATTACTATTTTTCACTGCAATACTCATTTCCATGGGTGTTGATTCTGGATCCAAGTAAAATGAAATCCTTAACAACTTTAGGCTTTTCTCCACTTATCATGATGTTGTTTATTGGTCCAGCTGTTAGAATTGGGTGGTGGGTTTTTTCCCCCTTTTATGCTGAGGTGTAACCCATATTTAAAGTTATGGTTTTTAAGCTCCATCAATAGGAATTATTACAGTTTTGTTATTAGGTGCCATCAAGTAAACTATGAGTCACAGTGACCCTACAAAGAACAGATATGGACCTTGCCCTATCCTATACCATCTTCCTGATCTCTGTCATACTCAAGCCTGATATAATAGTCACTGTGTCAGTTCATCTCATTGAGGGTCATCCTCTCTTTCTCTGACCTTTGTTAGCAGGTTGTGTCTCTCCAAAGACTAGTTACTCTTGGAAAACATGTCCAAAGTGAGATGAAGCTTCATGATCCTTGCCTGCAAGGAGCATTCTGGTTGCATTTCTTCCAAAATATATCTGTTCGGTTGTGTGCTTTTGGTTTTTTTGTTTGTTTTACAGTTCAAGGAATATTCAATACCCTTTATTCACACCACAATTTAAAGGCATACTTCTGCAGATTTTTTTTTAAGCCTGCAAGCCAGGAAACTTACTTAGGCTTCTTTTTAAAATTTGCTAGTGCCTTAATCATAGGAGTTGCGCTGAAAGGCAAGAGGTTCAAATCTACCAGCTGCTCCATGGAAGAATGATGGGCAATCTCTTCCCATGCAATCTACAGCTTCTAAAAATTTTCTGGAGGGTCACCAGCTATGAGTTGTCTCCACTTGACAGCCCATAGCAACAACAATAGCTGCTTGTGGGACTTCTTTGTACCATGTTAATTTGAAAAGTATTTTGTCCAGTTTCTGAAAAGAATCTTTTCTCATTTTATTGAAATGCATTGAATTTATAAAGCAGTTCAGAGATATCCATTAACAGTTTCAATCCTTTTTTCATCTATCATGATGTTACCTACTGGTCCAGTGGTAAGGACCTTTGTTTTCTGAATGTTGAGACGTAATCCATAGGCTGGAATCTTTGATCTTCTTTAGCAGTGCTTCTATTATTTTCTCAACCTGTGACCACTGACTTTACTGTCTCTGCCTCTGCTCTCTCACCCTTGCCTACTTTTTTATTATGTATTACAACTTAACACCTCTGCCAGAATAAAACAACTCTTCCTCTTTAGAGCAAGGGAAATAGAATATACAAGTAAGTGGAGACAAAAAAGAGATCTGTGAGTATTCCCCATTGATCATTTTCATCCTTCCTGCTTTTATATTTAGACATATTGGGAACAGAACATTAGATATTAAAGCAAAATATTTGAATACTCTAGTTCCTCTGGCTCGGAATCCTTTGTCCAACCATTCCAAGCAGAATTTGTTCAATCTGACATCTGCTTCCATCTCCATTATGTCCTATTTATGCAATCTAAACAAAACATTATTTATTTATTTTGGCAGCTGTATCACATTGTTGACCCATTTTGAAATTGCACTTAACTAAACTCCCAGTGTTACCCATTATTTGTGTAATTAGCTTTTGGATCTTACTCAAATAATTTACATTTGTTCTTCTTAAAATTCCATTTTGTTCAATTTAGCTAGATGCTCTAGCTTATGAAGAGTTTTAGAAACTAGTCTCTGCTATCCAATATACTATTTGGCGCTCCAATCATCTTGTCATCTGTTGAATTTGATAGAATGTCATCAGTGTGCTCATCCAAACCTTTGATAAATATGTCAAAAAGGACAGGGCCAGGGAAAAACCCTGAGGCACACCGCTATAAAATTTTCTTCGGGTTGACATGGAATTAGCATTCTTTGGACATGGCTCTTCAATTATTGATGAAGTCACCTGACTGGACTGGCATCCACTCCGTACTTTTCCATGTTATCCACAAAGATTTCATGAAAAGCATTGTCAGATACTTTGCTGAAATATGAAGGCACTATGTGTGCAGCATTCTCTTGACTTAGCCAGTTAGAAAAGCCATGTATTATGTAGGTCTATTTCAGTTCAAGTGACAGAATTTCAACTTAAAGTACGTTAAGCAAAGAGACACTTTATAAATTCCATAACTGTACATTCCGTACCATCAGAACACTGTTTCTCTTCACCGCTAGCTCTGCTGTCCTCGTTCTTCACAGTTTCTCTACTTTAGAGTGAAGATGGTTAGCACAAGCTATCTAGCAACATTTCCTCTCAAGTTCTGAAACTGAGTCCTGTTGTTTCTGATTGGATCACGTATCATCCTTAAACTAAACCAGAAGTGAATGATCTGATTGGTCAGACTGGATCACAATACCCATTCCTAATGCTGTGCCTGGACTCTGCTCCATCATATTACAAGAGTTGACACCCTTCAAAGAATACCAATGCTGTCAAACGGATAGAATGAAGAAATTGTTCGGTTTTTTTAAGAAAACCAAAACCTACTCCTATCAAATTAATTGAGACTTCTCAGTGACTCTATGGGACACAGTAGAATTGCCACATAGTATTTCTAAGGCTGCAAATCTTACAAGAATCAAACTATTACATCTTTCTCCCATAGAAGGGCTGATGGGTCAGTAGATTTCAACAGATAAACCAACAAGTAACAGATGAGTGCTTCACCACTCACCACTGTGCCAACCTTGATATCCATGAAAGATGGATAGTTTTTCCAAATCCTTCCTTCTTGTGAGCTCTATAGTATCTACTAAATGTATTGATATCTACAATAAGAATTATGCACTATGTGAATTATTTTATTTATAATTATATAACTTAAAATTATTCACTATGTAAATTTTTTTTTTTAAATATCTAGAGAGAGCTCTGGTGGTCTAGTGACAAGAAGCTTCTCTGAAATCCTAAAGGTATGAAGTCCAAGGCCATTAGCTGCTCCAAGGAAGAAGGATGGGCAATCTCTTCCCATGTGATTAACTGCCTCTGAAAACCCACCAAAGTGTCAGCTATGTCTTGGGTCCAACTAAACAGTACACGAAAACAACCTATTTGATATAGTTGAAAATAATGCTCTACTTGAATATACCATTTATCATCAGGTATTTCCTATTGGGATGATTAATGAGTATTCTCCATTAGACAACTGACTTCAAACTCACAGAAATACAGGCAAAAGTCTTTCTACAGTTGAGAGGTGGGTATATTATGCATACATTCTGAGGTAAACTGTCCTTCTAAGTAGAGATAATTTCTTGGTTGTGAATAATTTGGATGGAAATGGTGATGCATAATCCAGAATACAGTGGCTTTAAAGCAACAGGAAATATCAAGGTTGAAAGCTATAAGAAATAGATTTATTTTGGCTTCAATATAACTGATAGAATCTGAATCTGGATTACTTTCCCAGAAAAGGCTTATCCAAATGTGCTTACTGTCTAATTGGTTTGTACCAAGACACTGGTCTAGTCATTTATGTTATCTCTTCTAACCATGTTCACACCCGTGAAAAAAGTCTCACTCACCTTTTACACACCTGCTCATGAAGCCAGGAAGCTCAACCTCTAAACCAAGGAAGTAAATCCCTCTAGATGTTTGATTATGTATAAGCAGCCTCAGTAGTTACTTTTTTGGTCATTGTCGTAACTACATATAGTATACAACTTTTACCAGTTCAACTTTGTACAAGTATACAATTTGTTGGTGACGATTACATTAATCACATTTGCCATTTAGCAATAGTACCCTTAATCAAGGATGTTTTTCATTACCATAAACCGAAAACCTGTATTCTATTGCAGTAATCTACCTTTCATTGTATTTCATAAGGTTTTCAATACATTGCCAAGGCTTTTTTTTGAGGTGCCTCTTGATAAACTCCAAATTCCTATCTTTTGGTTGTTGTTGTTGTTATGTGCCTTCGAGTCATTTGCGATTCGTAGCGACCCTATGTACAACAGCCCTAAACCCTGCTCTATCCTGAGCTAATTGTATTGCCTCTGACACACCCATCCCGATTACTTCAGTCACTGAATCAATCCACCTCATAGAGGGTCTTCCCCTCCTGTGCTGCCCCTCCACTTTTCCCAGCATAATGTCCCTCTCTAAAGACCTGTCTCTC
>NW_006399906.1:3028284-3032375 GCF_000299155.1 Elephantulus edwardii | reverse complement strand
TACACCCTTCCCAATTTTGAACTAGGCAGCTTTTGGTTAGCAGCTGAAAATGTTAAATGTTTGAACAACTCACGGACTCCAAGCTGGAAATACATATCTTTCTATATATTGGGTAAAGATTCCTAGTGGCATAATTTGTAATGTATTCAGATGCTAACTAAAAGGTCAACAGGTAGAATCCATCAGGTACTCCATGGGAGAAATCTAGGCAGTCTCTTCCTGTAAAGATTTCCAGATTCTAAAGTCCATGGTATCAAGTAGATAGGAGATGGTAAGACGTCACCAGGTAGGACATGGTTGAGATCTGTTGTTCACAGGGTCACTATGAACACTTATGAGCACTTATTAAAAACAATAAAGTCCAGTGGAGGATTGCAATAAATGAGAACAGACTCACTGGTAGGGTAAAGGGGTAGCTTATTGTTTTTCCTGCCTTTTTTTTTAACAATGCTCAGTCTTTTGTATTATGTGAATTTGGTTTTATACTGAGTTGATAACTAGACAACAGCAGAATCACCATTTGATAGATGGACAGCTAACAGAGGGAAAATGATTGCAATTTGCCAGAAATACATTAAACTTTTCCTCAATGTGCTGGATATAAAACATGGAAAGCAAAAACATGTCAAGATTTTTGCTAATATGCTATACATATTATTAACACATAAGAGCTAGCTCTTAGTGAATGTTGGAAAAATAGTAGATATTTTAGGGATCCAACAGAGAAGACTAATAAGCATCCCTCCTCCCTCCCCTTTTCAGAACAAGTTAAAGCCAAGCCACATAACCATGGGAGCATTAGGGCATGCTAGTACTTCCCAGACAGATCGATAACATTAAATGCTGCAGTCAAGTCTGACAAAATGAAACTAGTAAGAACATGTCAATGAACACAAAGAACCTGATGATTATCACTCCTAGGATGTAAAGAACAACAACAACAAAATTATAATTTTTCTAAAGGTCTCTTTATTAGAAAATAGGGCAGATTCTTGCTTTCCATTCCTGTTTTTACAATAACAAAGTTCATCCAGTGCTCTTGGCACTATTAAATGCTGATGTTGTTGTTATGTGCCATTGAGTCACCTACAGCTCATAGCAAACGTATGTACCACAGACGTAAACCCTGCTCTATCCTGTGCCAATCTTATTGTCTCTGACACACCTATGCCCATTACCCCAGTGACAGAATCAATCTATCTCATCGAGGGTCTTCCTCTCCTAAGCTGTTCCTTCCCTCTCTAAGGACTGGTCACTCCTTGTAACGTGTCCAAAGTATATCAGATGACGTTTCAGGTCCCTTGCCTCCAAGGAGCAGCCTTGTTTAACCCTCTCCAGGATGAAATTGGTCGTTCTCTTAGCAGTCCATGGTATATTCAGTACTCTTCCCCAACACCACAGCTAAAAGCTGTCAATTCTCCTTCCACCATCCCTAGTCACTGTGCAGCTTTCTGTTGCATAGCAAGTAATTGCAAAGACTATGGCCTCTATCAATGACACCTTAGTCTCTAGACTGACATCATTGCTCCTAAGGACTTTGGAGAGGTCTCTGACAGCAGACTTTCCTAATGCAATGGCTTATTGTAAATTTAGTTTTATTTATATAGGAAATTTATAAATTCTTAATGACTGCTAGGATTACAGATCCAACATGAATGGATGTTTTATTCAAATACAGTTTATTGCTGTCCTTAAAATTCTTTTTTGTCCATATTACATAATGAACAACTTTTGAATTCCAAAATATACAAATCTAATAAATATTTATCTGTTGTTCATAGGGTTTTCAGAGTCCTGTTATTTCAGAAGTGGATGATCCACCTTGCTTCCTGGTCTATCTCAATCTGGAATTTCTGATGAAACCTGTATACGAAAGGTGATGTTTCTGACATTTGAAACATCAGCTCACAGCATCACAACAGTCCCCAGTTATCCCAGTAAAAATTGGCAGCTAAGTGCTGTACTAATAAAAGAAAACAATAAAAAGGCAAACATATACACACTTAAGCTATAAAATAATTAACAACATGAAAACCATTCCTCCAAGACAACCAACTGCTATATAGGTATTGTACACACAGTAACTGCAGCAATGAGCTCAAGTGTGTCAGAGAAAATGAGAATGGCACAGGATAAGCCAGGGATCAGATATGTTGTTTACATGGTCAAAATCAACTGGATGGACTAAGCAAGGGCATTTGACGATGTGGATCACAACAAATTGTGTTTAACCTTGAGAAGAATGAAAATCCCAGAACACTTGATTGTGCTCACGAAATACCAAATTTAGACCAGGAGGCAGTTATCAGAACTAAGCAAGGAAAGACTGTATGGTGCCAGATCAGGAAAGGTTTATGTCAGGCTGCACCCAATCTCCATACTTTTTCAATCTATATGCAGAACAGATCATCTAAAGACTCGACTTTATGAGGAAGAGTCAGATATCAGGATTAGAGGAAGACTCATCAATAATCTATGTTATGCAGATGACATAATCTTGTTGCTGAAACTGAAGCATTTACTGCAAAAGGTCAAGGATTGTAGCCTTTAATATGGATTGAAGCTTAACATCAAGAAAACAAAGACTCTCACCACTGGGCCAATTGGCAGAATCAGGATAGATGGAGAAGAAATTGAGATAATTAACAGCTTCAGTGTGCTTGATTCCATAAACAACACTCTTGGTACCAGAAGCCAGAAAATCAAAAGATGAATTGCATTGGGGAAACTCTTTTTTCAGGGACTTCTCTAGCAGAGCAACAATGTCAGTCTAGAGAATAACGTGTGCATGATCCAAGCCATTACTTACTATGCATCAGAGAGCTGGTCAATGACTAAGGATGATAGAAGAATTGATGTTAGAAGAATTGAAGATAGATGATAAAATAATTGAGTTATGGTGCTGGAGAAGAGTATTGAACATACCATGGACTGCTAATAGAACTAACAAATCTGTCCTGGAGAGGACAAAGCCAAGCTTTTCCTTGGAGGCAAGGATTTTGAAGCTCTGTCTGACATACTTTGGACATGTTGCTAGGAGGCACCAGTGCTTGGAGAAGGAATTAATACTTGGAAGCAGGGAAGGATGGTGCAGGAGAGAAAGACACTGGTCGAGATGGATTGATTCAGTGACTGGGAAAATGGAGGTAGGTATGTTGGAGACAATGAAATTGTCTCAAGATACAGAAGGGTTCAGAGCTGTTGGTACATAGGGTTGCCATGAGTCACAAGTGATTTGATGGCACATAACAATAACAACAAAAACAACAACAAATATTCCTAGATGCTAAATGAGCATGCTTGAAAAACTTTCATTTGGTACAAATAAAAATTAACAGCGGAATCTAGCAGTGAGGCACCTTAATACTTTACTTTGTTTGAGGCCAATCAATAGTACTCACTTAGAAATAGGGAGAAAATAGGGCTTACTGAATAACTTCTGCTCCTGCTGTTTCTGAACCCTTTGAGGATATCAACATTATCTATGTTCGAGATACGTAAGAGATGTGGAGGATATAGAATTCTAAAGTTAGATGTGCCTGGAGATATTCATCTCCAGCAAACTTAAATAAGACCCTCCAGGTGCATATCTGTTAATTCAGGGCCTATATTCTTTTCATACAAATAATAAGAAAAATAGAAATAAAAAAAGAGCCAAAGACACGATTCCAGCCCTCAGTAGATCTATTACCCAAAATCCTGCAAGAACAAATACCAGAGTCACCTCTGACTGATGAAATCCTTACAGGTGTCAATGGAGAACTGTGTTCTGTGTTGTTGCTAGGTGCCATGGAGTCAACTACACCTCATAGTGACTCTCTGACGATAGACACCTTGTCCTATCCTGTGCTGTGCTCATGATCTCCACCATACGTGAACCTGTTTTTACAGTTGCTTTATCAGCCAATCTTGTTGAGAGTGTTCTTTTTTTAATTGAAATTTTAATGAAAGTTTATAGGGACTTTGGATATACATTCATTCATTGTTGTGCATTTTCTTCCCTGCCCACCCCTCCCCCCAATTGTTTCTTTCTTCTTGAAAAGTAAAAAAACAAAACAAAAGAAATAAACAAAACACTTTCATTATACAAT
>NW_006399906.1:3026029-3027949 GCF_000299155.1 Elephantulus edwardii | reverse complement strand
ATCTGCTTGGGTGTCAGTTATGGTTTCTTTAGGGTATAGGACCCAAATAAGCAAAGCACTCCTTAAAAGAGAGAAACAAAGTAGGCGGCATCTCACTCTGTCATTTCAAATCCTACTACACTTCTGTGCTGGTCAAGACAATATGGTGCTGGTACAAGAGTCTGTCTTTTTATGACTCTGTCTACATTTCCAAGTATCATGTCTTTTTCCAAGGCCTAGCCTCTCCTGACAACAAGTCCAAAAGTACATGAGACAAAGTTTACCCATCCTTGACTCTAAGGATAAGCTTGCTTACACTTGCTCCGAGACAGATTTGTTTGTGCTTTGGGAGTTCAGAAATCTTCTCCAATATCACAATTCCAAGTTATCAGTTCTTTGTTCTCTCTTATTCTTTGCCCAAACCTGTGTTCCACAGGTCTTTCAAGAACTAATATTTTGTAAGTAGATATCCAGGCCTTTCTTCTGGAGGACCCATACATGGACTTTGATCACCAACCTTTACTTAATAGTCAAGTATGTTAACTATTTGAATGTTGTTTAAGCACATACACATAAAGCAACATTGTTCAGGTGAATGTGTAATCATATTACCCCGTATGCATATAGGATAATTGAGAAGAGCTAAATAAGGAAGACTTCTGAAGCTTTAAATTGAAATGTATAGAAAATGACATCATTTAGTCCCAGTTAGAATATATTCACATATGATGTAACTTTTTTAGCATGGTGTCTGACTGTGTTTGGAAAAGTGGAAGCAAAGTGAAGGAGAGGTGTATTGACAGGTGGAAGCAGGTGGATTAACAGCAATGGGCTTGAGTCTGTCAGAGATTGTGAGGATGGGGCAGAATAGGGCAGGGTTCAGATCTGTTGTTCATAGTGTTATTGTGAGTCATAGTCAACTTTACAGCACCTAACAATAACAACAACAATGATGAAACCGAGAGTGTCTCAATTCTAACATGCATTTGGCAGTTCTATGAGCTTTATTGTTAAGGAATACCAAGGGAATGTTCTTGGTAAATTTAAAAATACCTATTATTCTGAGACTGGTTGTGTATTCCTCCCCCTCCCCCCCAGAGACCCCAAGAGAGCACTGCTCAGAAGATAGTCAATAGGATGGTCCATAAAACTTCACAATGACTTCTAAACAAACATCAGTACCTGAAAGGAATCCCAGCTTGTCCAAGAGAAACAGCAGTGAAATAAGAGAATTTCCTCACTTTAAAAAACCATTTAGAGAATCCAGTATACTGGACAATTAAAAAGATAATTAAAAATTAAAACATGCACTGCATTTGAAAAATGATAAGTGAATGTCTTGAGAAATTCCAAAGGGAGCTTTGAATGAACCGCAACCACATGATTGAGGTTTAAGTTAAATTAATTAAAAGAAATTAAGACAAGTAGTTAGGTAAGATTACACACACTAAGATTTAAAAATAGTCCTATTGATCAGTGTCTAACCATCTGGGTGTATTTGAATGAGAGACATTCAATACATTTTCTGATGAAAATAAATGAAAACTATTGAATTTGCTTTATGGTTTTCATTTTGGTAATTGTGCATTTATATTTAATAACAGCTTTTTTATTGTGCATTTATTTTCTTCTTTATGTTCTTTATCATTTTCTTCCTCAAAAGGAATTATACTAGTATAATTTAGTAATACTCACACATGAAATTTCCTTTGAATTATAGTTTTGGTAAAGAATATTTAATATATACTATGGAATCAGACAGTAAGAATGGGAATCCCAGAGCACTTGATTGTGCTCATGTGGAACCTATACCTGGATCAAGATGCTGTTGTGTGAACAAAGCAAGGGAATACTGCATGGTTTGGGATTGGGAAGTGATTGTACCAGGGGTATATTTTCCTCTCCATACTTATTCAAATTGTATGTTGTTGTTGTTATGTG
>NW_006399906.1:3006740-3024699 GCF_000299155.1 Elephantulus edwardii | reverse complement strand
ATATCTTGGAGAGGGTGCTGCTGAAGTGCTCTTCGGAGACAAGAATGGTGAGTCTTCACCTCACATACTCTGGATAGGTGTTGCTCTAGGAGGTGTTATTCCTTGGAGAAGGACATGATATTAGGTAGGGTTGAGGGTCAGCAAAGCAGAGGAAGACCCTTTACCAGGTGGATTGACACCATGACTGCTGCAGTGGACTCTGTGTGTCAGGAAGTGTGAGGATGGTGCAGGATAGAACAGGGTTCATATCATTTGTTCATAGGGTTGCTATGAGTCATACTTGACTTACTGGCACCTAACAACAACAATGACGACAATGGAATGTCAACAGAACAAATAAATCTGTCTTGGAGGAAGAGCAAACATGGTATTTCTAAGCAACAAGAGAAGTGTGAGATTTTTCTCAGATAGTATGAACATAGCAGACAGAGTGGGGTGGAGCTCCCCGATTAAAACAAGCTTAGAAGCAGGAGTAGCATCCACTTCCATAATAGCTTACCTCCAGAAACCCCATGAACCTGGAGAGAGGATGAAAGATACCCAAGAGTTGAGGACTCTCCTTCATAGGGTCGCTATGAGTTGCCTGCGACTCAACGGCATATAACAACAACAACAACAACTATGAACATATTATCAAGAGAGGCTCAAGTCTAGAATATACTTGCAAGATAGAAGATTGACAAAAGAGAGGAAGATCCTCAATGATGTGTATTGCTATATTGTCTTAAACAATAGATCTAAGCACCCCAGGGATTATAACAATGGTACACTACTGGACAATGTTTCATTCTTTTGTACAGGTTTCTATAAATCAGAGTCAATTTAAGGGAACCTAAAAACACTGATCTGGGATTCCTATTCTTCTCAGAGTCAGCCACAATTTGTTGTGATCCACACAGTCAAATGTCTTTGCAGAGTCAATTAAACATAGGTAGATATTCCTCTGGTACTCTCTGTTTTCAGCCAAGATCCATCTAGTATTAGCTATAATATCCCTAGTACCACGGCCTCTTCTAAACCGAACCTGTATATCTGATACTTCTCTGTTGATGTTCTGTTCCATTCAGTTTTGAATAATTTTCAGCAGAATCTTGCTAGCGTGTGATACTAATTATATTGTTTGATAATTCTTGCACTCTATCAAGTCACCTTCCTTTGGAATGGGAACAAATATGGATCTCTTCCAGTCAGTTGGCCAGATATTTTCCTCCATATTTCTTGGCACAACTTGATGAGCACATCCAGGGCAGCATCTGTTTGTTGAAATATGTCAATTGATATGCCATCAATTGCTGGGGCCTTGTTTTTGTCAATTCTTTCAGAGCAGCTTGAACTTCTTCCTTCATCACCACAGGCTCATGCTCATATGCTGTTTCATGAAATTCTTCTATGTCTGCCAATTCCTTTTGGTACAACGACTCTATACTCTTTCCATCTTCTTTTAATGATCCATCTTTGGATCATTTAATGCCCAAAGCATCCTTAAGTATTGCAACTCAAGGCTTGAATTTATTCTTCAGTTCCTTCAGCTTAAGAAATGCTGAGCGAGTTCAGCCTTTTTTATTTTCTGACTCAAGCGCTTTGCACATTTCATTATAATACTTTACTTTGTCTTCCTGTGCTGCCCTTTGAAATCTTCTGTTCAGCTCCTTAAGTTTTTCCCTTTGTTTTGGCTTGTCAGCACTCTAGTGCAATATTCAGTTTCTTCTTACATCTCTCTTGGTCTTTTCTTCCTCCTCTGCCTTCGTAATGACTTTTTGCATTCTTCCTGGATGATAGATATCCTCCTACTGCTCAAGGATTCAAACCTATTCCTGAGATGGTTTTGAAATTCAGGTGGGATAGACTCAAATCAAATTTTGGTTCCCATGGATTTGTTTTAATTTTTCTTAGCTTCAGCTTGAACTTGCACAAGAGTAGTTGGTGGTCTGCTCCACAATCAGCACCTAGCCTACTTTTCTCAGCTGATACTGAGCTTCTCCCAAGAATCTTTCCACGGATGTCATCGATTTGATTTCTATGCATACCATCATGTGAAATCCATGTGTATAGCCTGCATTTGGTTCAAAATCATGATGGGTGTACAGAGGGATGTGTCCTATTTCCAAACTGTTTCATTATATATGCAAAACAGATCCTCTGGGAGGCTGCACTCTATGAGAATGAGTGTGGCATCAGGATTAGAGGAAGGCTCATTGACAACCTACAATATGCAGAGATGATACAACCCTGCTTGCTGAAAGTGAAGAGGACCTGAAGTGCTTGTTCCAGAAGGTCAGCCTTCAATATGGATTGAAGCTCAACATCAAGAAAACAAAGATTCTTTTCCCAGCAGAATGTCTTTCTTTAAAGATTAGTTCCCCCTGAGAATATGTCTAAAGTAAATGAGATGATATTTCACTATGCTTGCCTGTAAGGAACACCCTAGAGATCTCTGGTAGCCTAGAGATAAGAAAGTGCACTGCAATATTAAAGACAAGTGGTTCCTAATCACCAGCTGCAATTCTGGAACAGAAGAGGCACTCTCTTCCAATGTACTGTGTCTGAAAACTCACTGAGGCTTAGCTTGGGGTTGGTTCTGACTTGATAGCATATAACAGTAATAACAAAGATGACTCTAGTTGTACTTCCTTCAAGACAGATTTGTTCTTTTGGAAGTCCATAAGATATTCATTATTCTTCATCAACACCACAATTCTTCTTCAGTCTTTTGGTTTTCATTTCCTTATCCAGCTTTCAAATACATAGAAAATAATGGAAAAGATAATTTCTTGGATCTGGTTCATCTTAGTTAATTTTTAAACTGATCTGCTTGCCCTTTAGACTCTTGGATAACTCCTTGACAGCAGATTTCCCCAATACAATACATCTTTAGATTTCTTGACTGCTGCTGCTGATTGTAGATCCAAGTAGAATGAAATTTTCCACAACTTCAATCTTTTCTCTATCTATCATGGTGTTGCCTATTGGTCCAATAGGGAGGTTGTTGTCTTTTAATTGATATTGTGGTATAACCCATATCAAAGACTGTTGTTTTTGATCTTCTCTAGTAAGTGCTTCAAATCTTCTTCACTTTCTGCAAACAAGTTTGTGTTATCTTCACCATGGAGGTTTTTGATGAGTCTTTCTCTGATCCTGATGCCATATTCTTCTTCATATAGTTTAGCTTCTGGAATGATTTACTCAGTATGCATTGAATAGGTATGGAGAAAAGTTATGCAACCCTGAGCACACCTTCTCTGACTTGTTAGCCATGCAATGTTCCTTTGCTCTGTTCAAATAACAGCTTCTTAGTCTGTTTAAATATTTCACATGAGTACAACTAAATGTTCTGGGACTCTCACACTTTTGAATGTTATTAATAATTTTCAATGATCCACACAGTAAAATGTCTTTGCCTAGTCAATAAAACACAAGTAAACATCCTTCTGCTATTATCTTCTTTTAGCCAAGATCCATTTGACATCAGAAACGATATATTTTTTATCATGGCCTCTTCTAAATTCAGCTTAAACGTCTGTCAGTTCCCTGTTGATGTACTGCTCCAGAAATTTTTAAATAATCTTCAACATGATTTTACTTGCATGTGATATTAATATTATCCTATAATTTTCCATATTCTGCTATATCACCTTTCGGGGGGATGGGAATAAATATGAATATCTTCTTGTTAGTTTTCCAGGTAACCATCTTCCATATTTCTTGGAAAAGATTGCTGGAGAAAATAACATTTCAGGTTGTCTCTGCACTAAGAGCAGCTTTCCTACCAAAGCCTGTCATCACTTGAAAAAGTATGCCTTCACTGTTTGTCTCCACCCCTTTCCTCTTCAGGAGTACTTTTCACCTGCAGTGATGCTACAACAACCAGAAACAACCAGAGATATTGACAGATGAAAGCATCAGCTGCTTGACAGCCCCACCTTCCCCGATTTCATTTATTGCAGCTTCCAAACCAGCACCATCTCAAGGGATATTGACACAGCAGACAAGTTTACTGGGGCTGAGGCTGCCACAGTTGGAGTGTATGACTCTAGAGCTGGGATTGGGACTGTATATGAGACCCTCATCATTGATTATGCCAGGAATCCTCTGAAGTAGCAGTTCTTCTCCTATGTCATTCTGGGCTTTGCCCTCTCAGTGGTCATGGGGCTCTTCTGCCTGATGGTGGTCTTTCTGAACCGCTTTGCTGTGTGAAGGAGCCATATTCATATCGCATAGTTTCTTGGTTTTCTTCCCTCTGTGAGTCCTCTATCCTCTAAGCTTCTTTCCCTGTATCTCCCCAGGCAGCCTGGGGAAAGTGATTGGCTTTGGGTTTGACTGAGAGAAGATAAATAATTACTGTATTAATAAGATTTTTTTTAAAAAAAGAACATTTCAAGATTCATGCAGAAGTACAGTGCTGTGAGGGATAGGATACGATCCCTACAGATAAAAGCAATTCTTGTTAGTAAAACTATTCATATATACTTATTCAGATATACACACCAACCACACAAATTGAAGTTAAGAAATTGAGGATTTCTGCCAGTTAATGTAGCCTGAAATTGATCAGCCATGGAATCAAGATACATTACTCATAATTTACGTCTTTAATATAAACGTCAGAAGCAAAGAAAGACTAGTAGTTGGAAAATATGGTCTTGGTGACTGAAGTGAGGTTGAAGATAATACAATAGAATTTTGTACAAGAAATGATTTTTTTCATGGCAAATACTTCTTTAAAAACATAAATGGTGACTATATAGGTGGATTAAAACTCAACATCAAGAAGACAATTCTGACCACTGGGCCTATTGACAACACCATGATGGATAGAGAAGAGATAGAAGTTGTTAATAATTACAGCTTGCTCAGCTCCACAATCAACACTCTTGGCACCAGCAGCCAGGAAATCAAAAGATGAATTTACATTAGATATTTTTCCTGTTATGGAACTTTCCAGGGTACTGATAACCAATGATATCAGTCTAGAGACTAAGGTGCACCTGATCCAGTCCATGGTCTTTGTAATTACTTGCTATGCATCAGAGAGCTGGATAATGACTAAGGATGAGAGAAGAATTGATGAGTTGTGGTGTTGGTGAAGAGTCTTGAATATACATACCTTGGACCACCAGGAAAGCAAATAGGTCTGTCTTTGAGAGAGTGAAACCAAGTTTCTCCTTGGATGCTAGGATTTTGAAGCCCCATCTTATATACTTTGGAAATGTGACCAGGAGGGCCCAACCCTTGGAGAAGGACATCATGCTTGGAAGGGTGGAGGGACAGCTCAGGAAAAGACCCTAATGAGAAAGTCCAACTGAATGGCAGTGAGCTCAAGCATAAGTGTGTGGACATTATCCTATCACTGACAATATTGCACTTTGGAAAGGACTTAAAATGTTCTGTCAATGCATGTGATACCTTTAGTCTAGTTTTTAATTCTATTTTTTTAAAGGGAGATCTAGAATCTTGATCCACAGGGAGTTGTGCCTCTAAATCAAAAGCCTTGCCTCTCTGGTGACCCAAATTCATTAGCAACTTCTCAGGAGAAAGCTGGACAATCTCCTCCCAAATGATCTCTGAGACCCAATGGAGGGAGAGTCAGCTATGATTCTGTTCTGAAAAAAAATTTATCTGCTGTTGAGGATTTATTCTAGGTTGGCCTTCATTTCTGGAATGTCAAGAACTGTACCAGCCCTTTATACAAGAAGACAACTTCTACGAACACTCACTCATTTTTCTACTCTTGTTCTGTAGAACTTTGCACTTTCTAATTTTCATATTTGTGGATGATACTTGTTGTTTATCATATGTGTTTTTATCCTCCAGTAAACTATAAATCACTGAGAAAAGGAATCTTTGCTTTATCCATGGAAGCATAGTTTATGAAGAGCTCTTAGCATATAATAGGAGCTCAAGAGACATTTGTTGGCTTGTATAAAGTCCTTGGCTAGTTCAAAAGTTTGTTAATTCAAACTTACCGGGAGGTTCTTTGAAAGACAACACTGGTAACATGCTTTCAAAAGGTCTTGGCCTTGAAAATTCTATGAAGCAATTCTATAGTGCACACGTGGATATTCTAAGTCAGAATTAATACCAATAAATAGTGCCACCAATATTACAAAGAGAAAAGTTGATCTGTTGTGAACCATGCTAATTCAATAGTCTTGATAAAGACTATTTTATATAGCTTGGCAATTTGTGTACTCTGTGATGTCGTTGTTGTTATGTACCATTGAGTCAGAACTATAGCTGACTCTCCAGAGGGTTTTTTAAGGCAATAAATTACACAAGAGGAGATTGCCCATCTTTTTTCCTGCAAAAAAGTGAGTGGATTTGAACCACATGCCTTTGGGTTGGCAGCACAGCTCCTTCCCACACTAGGCCACCAGAGTTCTTCCATAGTGCCCAGAAATGTTTTTTATTGAGAATATATGTTCCTTCTTTCTAACTCCAGCTCTACCAGTTTCTCCCATCCCTGAACTTAATTCTCACTCCTCTGCCAGAACTATGCAAAATAGTGTTCTCTGATTGAGATCCTTCTCACACTAAGTGACTTTTGTTAAATATAACTCTACCCATTGCTGGAGAATCAATTACAACTTACATTGAATCTCCATTGGGGTTTTGAGGCTTTACAGGAAGACACTTCTCTCATCTTTCTCCCATCAAGCACCTTCTGAATTCCAACCACAGACTTTGTAGTTAGTGACTCAACACATTATAAACCCAGCCAGCAAGGTTCCTTAGCATTGAATATGTTGTTGTTATTTGTTGTTGTGTACCACTGAGTCAGAACCAACCCAAAGTTGATCCTCCAGTGGGTTTTCAGAGGCAGTAAATCGCATGGGAGGAGTTTGTACATCTTTCTCCCATGGAACAGTTGGTGGATTCAAACTGCGTGCCTTTAGGATTGTAGTGCAGCTTCTTACCAACAGATATCTATTAAATATAGTACTGCTGATTTAGTTATTGGGAAGAAGGATTGGCCATCCACTTTTGAAAGAACTCACCTTCAAAAAACCTGTGCACAATAGAGCACACTTAGAGTAGACTAACAGATATATTCTCATATAAGACTATATTTGGCCCATGCTTCAGAAGCGGCACAGAAAAGAAGAGACATAAAAGTTTAGAAGAGAGTGTGATCAGTGGTCTGCAGTAAGCAGGCTGATATTCACAGAAGTGAGATTAGGATGGCTAGGTGGAAATTAATTAATGATTTGAGTAAATGTAAAAACTGCTTCTTCTTAGCAAAGACTTCTGAAATGTGTTTAAGGATATTTAACCTCTATCAGAACAGTCATGGAAAGGCTATCCTAAGAAGGGATAGGCAGGCATTTGCCTTTCTCTCCCATTATTATTTGAAAAGAAAAATCTCTTCTCTTGTTTTATGTCCCCAGATGGCATATTAGACATGTAATAACCACACAACATATTTTTTACTTGTATATGAATAAATATATTTGAATTTTGTAGGAACTTAGATGCTGAGTAGAGGGTATAAACCTCGCTAGAAATGAAATCTTACCCTAAACACGTGTCTTGCCAACCTGGTAGGAAGGCGCTTCTCTCATTCCAAGATCATGGAAGACTTTGGAAAGCTCTCTGATATATCTAGGGAAAGGTACTATATCTCCAGTATGTGTTTCAGTGTAAAGAAAAATTCTTATTTACTAATACTTGGGCTGTGTTTTTATTTCTTTATCAAAGATTCTTATTTACTGAGAAGGTATTTACTTCTACTATATCCTCTGTATCTCCCTGTTGCTTTAAGGCGCAGTGGCATATGCGGTCTCTGCTAAGTGATCTAGTTCCCACTTTCTCTACACACCCTAACACCTTTGCTGCTTTACCCTTCTATCCTTTGGGGCATTGCCTCAGGGGACATGCTGAATCTCTATATCATGAATCTCTAAATGTTTTCCTAAATGTGAAGCAAGCAATTTCTATCTCCTTTAGTTATCTTCAAAGGTACTTACTTAGTATCATTTTCTTAGGGAACTCAACCTTTGTGGCAGTTCCTTTCAGACAACTTCTGGTTTTGACCTAATATTAACGTTCACCATGCAGTGCAGTGGGCTGATTTTTCAAGACTGCTGGCTTTCCTAGTCCGTTGGTTTTGGCTCTCACTGCATGACTGATGAGGCTATGCTAATTATGAGAATGAGTTGAATAGTACCTTTTGAGTGGGAACGTGCAAACAAGGAGTTTAAACAGCTAAAGATGGGATTTATCAGTCTTGCCATCTTACCAGGCTTAAACTGAACAAGTTTTGATAAAGAAGATTTGGTACTAGCAAGAAAGAATTGGAAGGTCAAGTCCAATTGGGCCATAGAGTCCTAACACTAGTTAGATAGCAGCTGTAACAGCAGGAACAGAAGAAGGAACAACAACAACAAAGAGCCAGAAATCAAATTGAGACAGAGTAGACCCAAGACTACTGCCCCACAGAGCCAGAGCCAAATCAAGGGCCTTCACCCAAGCTTGTTGAATGACTGAGAGAAGATGCTGCAATTGACAGGATTCAGAGTATTTTATATCAGCTGTCTAAATCCATGAAGCTGAAGGCCAAAGGGCCTACAAGCACAGCATGATTGTGAAATTGTCCTAACTTAACAATCATATACTAATTACAATCTGTTAATGTCCTTAATAAATCCTGCAATCATGAATATAATCCATAAAATTTTTTCATTGCCATTGCAATAGATTAGGAGAAGCAGTAGCAGAGCAGCTAGAACCCTGGGAGGGACAATTGATGTTAGAATTTGTGACAGTAGATACAAGAATGTGATAACATGTAAGACCTCATAGGAACTGGTTTTGTGTTGCAGATGTTAAGGATGAGAACTGCTGCTCTTTGGGGGTAGTAGAAGTCAGATGCAGCTGCCCCTCTTAAACCCCTTAAGAAAGAAGAGAGTTGAAGGCTGAACTACCTTTGTAAAAAAAAAAATCTATTGCTATAGAGTTGTTGTTGTTAAGTGCTGTAGAGTCATAGATGACCCATAGTGATCCTATGAATGAAAGTATTAAATACAAAACTTTCATATTTACTCCAAGTTCATAGAGTTTCCAGAGGCAAGATTTTTTTTTTAGTGGATACCACTCCTGCTTCCAAGCTTGTTTTATTCAGGAGATCCACAAAAAAACAGGCCAGAGGGCCACAGGCCTGAGGGCCCAAAAGTCTTTTTAAGTAAGAGGCCAAATCCAATCAGCTCATATCATATTGTGAACAACCCTAGTCTCCACCCCAAACCAGAAAACACACTCTTGTAGAATCCAGCCATTCTGCTCATCTTCTCATCCTGGAAATAGCCCCAAACTGGGAGCCAAAAGCCTTTTTAATATGAGGCCAAATCAGATCAGCTCACACCCTATTTTGAACAACAGCCATACCCTAGTCTCCACTCTAATTTGTCCTATAGTGTTTCTGAGGCTATAAACCTTTATAGGAGTTAACTATCTCATATTTCTGTTGTAATTACAGGAGCAAACTATCTCATATTTCTGTTGCAAAGTGATTGCTGGTTTGAACTACTGACCTTTTGGTTAGCAGCTCAAGGCTCATCCCACTATGACAATAGAGCTTTTTGTAAAACGATTTATTGTTGTTGATTCATGACCCTCTATTGCTTATGTTGTTGTTGTTGTTGTTAAGTGCCGTCAAGTGGCAGGCCACTCATAGCGACACTATGAAGGAGAGTCCTTGACGCTTGGGTGCCTTTCATCCTCTCTCCAAGTTCATAGGGTTTCCGGAGGCAAGCTATTATGAAAGTGGACGCCACTCCTCCTTCCACGCTATTGCTTATACAAGTCTGTAAATCATATGGAAGTCTGTTGTCCTTCATTTCCCTGAAGAACTGAAGATGGATCCTAACAGCTGGAGTGGAAGGGTTACTACCTCAAATCCCTATGGAGCTTTTGTAAAATATGAAACCGAAAATAGCAGATAATAATTTATCTTTTGAAATGTTTTCTCATCACAACATGATGAAGAGTTGAGAACTTTTCTTAATAAGAGAATGCAATTTTTAAGCATCCAAGTGATTCTTTGTATAATTTATTGGATGATATCTTCCTTCATTTACTTGGGCCAATCTTACAGTCACTCTTTCAGACTATCTTGTTGAGAATCTTCCTCTCTTAAACTGACAATCCACTTCTCCAACCATGAGGTCTTTTTCCAAGGACTGGCCCCTCCTAACAATATGCTGGAAATATCACCATCCTTGCCTCCATGGAGCAGCCTGGTTGCATTTCCTGCAAGGCATATTTGTTTGTGTTTTTGGCAATCCATGGCATGTTATATATTCTTCTTTGATACTACAATTCAAAGAAATAAATTTTTCTTTATCATTTATCATTCACTGTACTACTTCCAGATGCATTAGAAGTAATTGTTATGCTTAATGTTGTTATGTGCCATTGAGTCTCCTGTAATTCATAGTGACCTTGTGTACAACAGCTCTGAAGCCTATCCTATTCTGAGCCAGTCTTATTGACCCAGCACACCTACTACCATTATGCCAGATACTGTATTAATCCATCTTATTCAGGGTCTTCAACTCCAGACTGTCCCTCCACCCTTCCAACATGATTTCCTCCAAGGATCAGTCCCTCCTGGCCACATATCCAAAGCATGGGAGAGAGAGGTTCAAAATCCTAGCCTCCATGGAGAAACTTGGTTTCACCCTCTCAAGACAGACCTATTCCTCTCTTGGTGGTCCATGGTTTGTTCAAGTCTCTTCTCCAGCACCACAACTCAAAGCCATCAATTCTTCTTCTGTCATCCTTAGTCATTATCCAGCTCTCTGATGCATATCAAGTAACTGGGAATACATGGACTAGAACAAGCACACTTTAGTTTCTAGACTGAGATCATTGTTACTTCTCAGTACTCTGGAGAGGTCCATGATAGCACATTTTCTCTGTGCTTTTGATTCCCTGACTGCTGGTGACAAGAGTGTTGATTGTGGAGTTAAGCAAGCTATTAATGTTAACAACATAAATCTCTTCTTCATCTATCATGGTGCTGCCATGGACAGTGGATCAGTGGTGAAAACCTTTGCCTTCATGATGTTGAGTTTCAATCCATGTTGAAGACTACAGTCTTACAGACCTTCTTTCTGTAGCAAGCTCTTTGGGTCCACCTCAGTTTCAGCAAGCAAGGTTGTGTCATCTACATAATACAGATTGTTGATAAATCTTCCACCAATCCTGATATCACATTTCTCCTCCTAAAGCCTGGCCTCCCAAATGATCTGTTCTGCATAAACATTGAAAAGTTATGGAGATAGGATGCATCCCTGAAGCACTGTTTTCCTGATTTTGAACCATGCAGTGTTTCCTTGCTCTGTTCTGAGTGCTCCCTCCTTGACAGAGTATAGATTTCACATAAGCATGATTATGTGTTCTCGATTCCCAATCTCTCAAGGTTAGCCACAATTTGTTGTGATCCAAAAAGTCAAATGCCTCTGCATAGTCAATGAAACACAAATTGACATTCCTCTGGTACTCTTTGTTTTTTGCAAAGATCTCTCTGACATTGGCAATAATGTTTCTAGTGCCATTGCGTCTTCTAAACTCAGCTTGTATTTCTGGCAGTTCACTGTCAATGTACTGTTCTAGTCTTTTTTTGTTTGTTTGCTTGTGTGTAATATTAGTGATATTGTTCAATAATTTCCACACTCTGTTGGGTCAACTTTTTTTGGAATGGAAACAAATATGGATCTCTTCCAGTCAGTTGGCCAGGTGGTTGTGCTCCAGATTTCTTGGCACAACTTAGTGAGCACATTCAGGGCAGCAGCTGCTTGTTGAAATATGTCAATTGTTGTGCCATCAGTTCCTGGGGCTTTGTTTTTTTTACCAAGTCCTTCAGAGCAGCTTGCAAAGAAAATTCTTTTAGTCTTTCTCCATTGAAAAGGATATTGGCTCTTGGTTTTGCAGTATATACTTTTCACTATGTTGAGGAAATTCCCTTCTATTCCAATTTTGCTGAATGTCTTAATCATGACAGATGTTGGATTTTTAAAAATGTCTTTTCTGCATCAGTTTCCAGGGTCATATAGTTCTTGGTATTTATTTTGTTAACGATTAATTGCATTGGGAAAGTCAGCTGTGAGGGACCTCTCAAGAGTACTGAAGTGCAACAACTTCAGGCTGGAGACTAAGGTGCGCCTGATCCAGACTATAGTCTTTGCAATTACATGCTATGCATCAGAGAGTTGGACAGTGACTAGGGATGATAGAAAGAGAATTGAAGCCTTTGAGTTGTGGTGCTGGAGAAGAGTGTTGAAAATACTGTGGACTGCTAGGAAAACAAACAGGTTTGTCCTGGAGAGGGTGAAGCCAGAATGTTCCCTGGAGTCAAGGATTCTGAAGCTTCGTATGACATACTTTGGGCATGTTGCAAGGACGGACTGGTCCTTGGAGAGGGACATCATGTTTGGGAGAGTGGAGGGACGGCGCAGGAGAGGAAGATCCTCAATGAGATGGATCGATTCTGTGAGTGGAGTGGTGGGAATGAATGTGTTTGAGACAGTGAGGTTGGCACAGGATAGAATAGCATTTAGGGCTCTTTTCCATAGGGTTGCTATGAGTCGCAAATGACTCAAAGGCACATAACAGCAACAATGTGGTGAATTACATTGATATTCTCTCTCTCTCTTTTTCATTGAGAACCGTGTATTATTGATGGTACATGACAAGGTGAACTCTTCAAGCACTTCCTCCTTTTTTAGGGGGAATGGAGGGAAACTGTATTAAAGATGTGAGATTCTCTGTTTATGGAGTCACCAGATTGAGGTGAAGACTCCCCAGCAACTGAGGGTCTCTCTGTCTCTCTCTCTCCTCTAGTGCTATTGCTGGGGTGGTGATTCAAGGGGTTCTTACTCTTTGGAGGCCATGTAAACCATCTGATTGACCACCCAGTTACTGTAGCCAAATTCATTGTCATACCAGGAAATGCATTTTTTAGGGTAGTGCCAGCCCCAGCTCAAAGGTAGAAGAGTGAGTGTCACTTTTAAAGTCAGAGGAGACAACCTCATCTTCAGTGTATCTCAGGATGCCCTAGAGAGGCCCTTCGGATGCCTACTTTACTACTTTCTTGATGTTATCATATTTGGCAGCTTTGTCCAGATGGCGGTCAGATCCAAAACCGACACACTGGGCATGGAGATGCAGAAAGCCATGGCAGTAAGTTTCCCATTCAGCTCAGGAATTACCTTGCCCACGGCTTTGGCAGCACAAGCAGATGCAGAGATGATGTTCTGGGCAGCTCCATGGCCATCACACCACGACTTTCCAGCGGGGCCATCCACAGCCTTCTGGGTGGCAGTGATGGCATGGACGAGTCCCTCTATAATTCCAAAGTTGTCATGGATGACCTTGCCTGGAGAGGTCAAGCAGTTGGTGGTTCAGGAGTCATTGCTAACAATCTTGAGAGAGTTGTCATACTTTTCATTGTTCACACCCATCACAAACATGGGGGCACTGGCAGAAGAAACAGAGATGATTACCCATTTAACACCACCCTTCAAGCTAGTGGCAACATTCTTCAAAGTTGTGAAGACACCAGTGGACTCTACAACATACTCAGTACAGCATCACCCCCTTGATGTTGGTGGGATCTCACTCCTAGAAAAAAGTTATAGCTTTCCAACTGATGACCAGCTTCCCATTCTCAGCCTTGACAGTGCCATTGAACTTGCCATGGGTGGAATCATACTGGAACATATGTAGTTGAGATCAATGAAGGGGTCATTGATGGCAATTACATCCATTTTGTCAGAGTTAAATGCAGTGCTGGTGACCGGGCATCCAGTGTGGTCACATCCATTTACTCCAACATTCACCATCACGTCTCAGGGATGCAGCTGCGGCTACATCAACATATTTCCCGGAGAGCCCGATTTTTTATTTTTTAATTGAACCATACATGCTTAACTCTTATGAATCTCACTTGGTGGTGATGAATTATTTTTTTATGTACTTTTTTTGTGTGTGTGTAGGAGTGTTTTTATGATCTGCTCTATTTCTTCTTTTGTGATTGGTCTATTTGAATGTTCTACATCTGACTATGTCAATCTGGATAGGGGATGAGTTTCAAGGAATTATTCCATTTTTTCTAAGTTTTTAAATTTATCAGAGTATAGCTTTTAATAATATTCTGCTATTATGGATTTAATTTCCCCTAATTCTGTTGTGTCTCTCTGGAGACTAAGGTGTGTCTGATACAGGCCATGGTCTTTGCTATCACTTGTTATGCACCAGAGAGTTGGACAATTACCAAGGAGGATAGAAGGAGAATTGATGCCTTTGAGCTGTGGTGCTGGAGAAGAGTATTGAGAATACCATGGACTGCCAGGAAAACAAACAGATTCATCCTGGAAAGGGTTAAACCGGGTGGCTCCTTGGAGGCAAGGATTCTGAGGCTTTGTCTAACATACTGTGGACATGTTGTAAGGAGAGACCGGTCCTTGGAGAGGGACATCATGCTTGGGAGGGTGGAGGGACAGCACAGGAGGGGAAGGACCTCTATGAGGTGGATTGATTCAGTGACTGGGTTAATCGGGATGGGAATGTCAGAGACAGTGCGATTGGCACAGGACAGAGCAGAGTTGAGGGCTATTGTACATAGGGTCGCTGTGAGTCGCAAGCACTCGATGGTCCATAACAACAACAACAACAGTTCTGTTATGATGTCACCTCTATCATTCCTTTATCATTTGTGTCTTCTCCTTTTTTCCTTTTTTTAAGATTGAAAATGGTTTGCCGATGTTATTGACAATTTTGAAAAACCAGTTCCTGGTCTTACTGATAGTTTCAATTGTTTTTCTGTTTTCTGTCTCATTGATTTTACCTCTTGTTTGTATAATTTCCTTTCTTTAGAGGCTGTTGGGATAGATTGTTGTTCTTTTTCTATTTGATGAAGGGGTTGAGTTAGATCATTAATTTTGCTTCTTTCTTCATTTTTTACGGGTTTACCTATTGTTATGAATTGCCTCTTGAAGACTGCATTAGCTGCATCCCAGAGATTTTGTTACATTGAATTTTCATTATCATATGTTTTGAGGAAATTTTTTATTTAATTCTTTATTTCTTCTATAACCCAGTCATATTCTAGCAGGGTGCTATTTTGTTTCCATGTTGGTGGCTTTATAAGCTTTATCCTCTTGGGGTTAATTTCTAGTTTTATGACATTGTGGTCTGAGAAGGTACTTTGTATTATTTCAATGTTTTTTAATGTGTTGAGGCATACTTTATGCCCTAAATTGTGATCACTTTTGGAGAATGTACCATGTACACTTGAGAATAAAGTGAATTGAGTTTAGTTGGGTGCAGTGCTTGGAAAATATATATTCACAAGGTCAAGTTGGCTGACTGTGTACTTTAAGTCTTCTGAATCTTTGTTAAGTTTCTTTTGAGTTGACCTATCTTTTGACAAGAGTGGTGTGTTAAATTTCCTATTGTGATGCCGTATTTATTTCTTTAGTTCTGTTAACAGTTATTTTATGTATTTAGTAGTTCTATCATTTGATGCAGAGATATTAATGATTTGCACCTTCTTCTGTAGCTGTTCAAAAATTCGTCAATATATTTTTATGGTTTTCTTTCTCCAGGTTATTTCCTTTATTTGTTGCTTCCAATGTTTCTTCCATCTTTTTTACTTTTATTCATAGCTATTTAGAGGTCTCCATATCAACATATACCATCTGCCTTCTTGATTCTGGGATATTCATGAAGTCTCTGGTAGTCTCTCCTATTTTTGGATAAGGCTTAATTTGTTTTTCACAATGTTTGAAGTGGCCTGTTGATTTCTTGACATTATGTGGAGTTTTTCTTGATAAGTTTTAGGTTGTTTCTATTGTGTCTGTGCAAGTTGTTGTTAGCTTGCTTTCATAATGTTACTAGTTGGTTACCAAGTAAAAATATGGTGAGCTACTCACTCCACTGTAAGTCCTTTAAGAGAAAATTGGCCTTTCCTAAAGTTCTTGAAGTCATCTCTGTTCTACATTGCAGCCCTGTAGAAATCTCATCTTGAAGTAGTCCCCTGACACCAACTCTGTAAGCCTCCTTCATGTACGAGTGTCTAAGTGGTGTGAGACCATGTGCTGTACTCAAGCAGTTTCTCATGTACCTTTTCTCCAGGAGCTTAATGTCTTCTTATGTCTCTGAATTGGCACGAGATTACAGATCAGGGCTGCCAACTCAAGTAGCTTGCAGGAGATCTCATGACAGCCCTCTCTCTCTCTGAGAGAGCTACAATTTTTTTTCCTCTGCTTGAAGTTCTGTATACTAAAGTTTCTTGTCCTGGTTGGTCCCTAGGATGGCGCCACAGCTGAGGAGGCAAGGACTCTCAGATGGAGAGAGACCTATAAACCCAGGGATGCCTAAGTTTCATCACACCACAAGAAATGAAGAGTGTTCACTCTCAGTTTCTCCTGTAGCTTAGTGTCCTTCTTTGTCTCTGGCATGGTGATAGATCAGAACCACTTGCTTGGGACTCTTGTATCTAGAGATACCCAGGTCAGCTCTCTCTCTCAGAGAGCTAAGAAATTTCTTTCCTCTGCTTGAAGTTCTGTATGCTAAAGTCTCTTGTCCTGTTTGGTCCCTGAGATGGTCCCATAGCCAAGAAGGCAAGGACTCTCAGATGGAGAGACCTATAACCCCAGGGATTCCTCAGTCCTAATTCCCCACAAGCAAGGGAAAGTGATTGCTCTTGGCATAGAGTCTCACCTTTCTTCACCTTTTCTCTTGCAGCTTAGTGTCCTCTTTTGTCTCTGGTGTGGCAGGAGTTCAGACTGCCTGCTTGGGCCTCTTGTATGCAGAGGCTCCCAGGTCAGCCATCTCTCACAGAGCGCTAAGAAATTTCTTTCCTCTGCTTAAGTTAGCCTCTTGTCCTGTTTAGCCCAAGGTATGGTGTGGCCCAGCAGCCACAAAGGCAAGGACCCCCAGATGGAGGGACCTGTAACCCCAGAGATGCCTCAGTCCCATCTCTCCACAAGCAGTCTTTCTACCTTCTTTTAATGCTACCTGGATCATTTCTTATTCTTCCCATGTTGTTGTTAGGTACTGTCAAGTCAAGTACAACACATAGTGACCCTATGAACAAAAGATTTGAACCATGTTCTATCCTGTGCATCCTCACACTTCCTGATACACAAAGGCCCCTTGCAGCAGTCACCATGTCAATCCACCTAATTGAGGTTTTGCCTCTCCTTCACTGACCATCCACCCTTCCAAGCATCATGTCCTTCTCCAAGGAGCAGCCTCTCCTAGCAACATGCTCAAAGTATGTGAGGCGAAGCCGCATCATACTTGCCTCCAAAAAGCATTCCAGCTACAACCTCTCCAAGACATATTTGTGCATTATCTTGGCCTTCCATGGGATGCTCAGTGCTCTTCTCCAACACCACAGCTCAAAGGCGTCAATTCTTTGTCTTTCAACCTTATTCATTGTCCAGCACTCAGATGTATAGCAAGTAATCGGAAATACTATGGCCTGAACCAAACACACCTTAGTCTTTAAACTGACATCATTACTCTAATAAATTGTAGAAGTCCCTAACTATAGATTTCCCCAGTGTAATATGTCTCCTTATTTCCTGACTGCTCCTACTAAGAGTGTTAATTGTGGATCCAAACAAGATGAAGTTGTTGAGAGTTTCAATCTCCTCTTCATCCATCATGATGTTGCCTATTAGTCCAGTGGTAAGAATCTTTGTCTTCTTGACATTGAGATGTAATCCATACTGAAGGTTGCATTCCTTGATCTTCTGCAACAAGCGCATCAAGTCCTCCTCACTTTCAGCAAGCAAGATTGTGTCATCTCCATTACATAGGTTATTGATGAGTCTTTCTACAATCTTGATGCCATATTCCTCTTCATAGAGTCCAGCTTCTTGGATAATTTTCTCAGCATACAGACTGAATGGGTATCAAGAGAGAATGCAACCCTGACATACTCCCATCT
>NW_006399906.1:3003610-3005505 GCF_000299155.1 Elephantulus edwardii | reverse complement strand
ATCTTTGCAATCACTTGTTATGCGTCCGAGAGCTGGACAATGACCAGGGAGGACAGAAGGAGAATTGATGCTTTTGAGCTTTGGTGTTGGAGAAGAGTGCAGAGGGTGCCGTGGACTGCTAAGAAAACAAACAGATTCATCCTGGACCGAGTTAAACTGGGTTGCTCCTTGGAGGCAAGGATTCTGAGACTTCGTCTGACATACTTTGGTCATGTTGTAAGGAGAGCCCGGTCCTTGGAGAAAGACATCATGCTTGGGAGGGTGGAGGGCAGGCACAGGAGAGGAAGGCCCTCATGGAGATGGATTGATTTGGTGACTGGGGCAATCAGGATGAGTGTGTTGGAGACTGTGAGATCGGCACAAGACAGGGCAGAGTTTAGAGCTGTTGTACATAGGGTCACTATGAGTCACAAGCGACTTGACGGCAACAACAACAACCAACATGGTATTAATTGTGTGACTGGAACAGCACATCAGCAGAGAACTGCCAAAAGTCCAGGCTGAGTTTAGAAGGGGTCATGGTACTAGAGATACTGTAGCTAATGTTAGATGGATCTTAGCTGAAAGCAGGGAATACCAGAGGAATGTATATCTGTGTTTCATTGACTATGCAAAGGCACTTGACTGTGTGGATCATAACAAACTGTGGCTGACTCTGAGAAGAATGGGAATCCCAGAACACTTGATCGTTCTAATGTAAAACCTATACTCAGACCAAGAGGCAGTCGTCAGAACAGAGCAAGGAAATACAGCATGGTTCAAAATTGGGAACGGTGTACTCCAGGGATGTGTCCTGTCTCCATACCTTTTCAACCTGCATGCAGAACACATTATCCTGGAGGCTGGGCTCTATGAGGAGAAATGTGGGGTCAAGATTGGTGGAAGATCTATCAACAGTCTGCGTTATGCAGATGACACAACCTTTCTTACTGAAACTGAGGTGGACCTGAAGCACTTACTGCAGAGGGTCAAGGACTGGAGCCTCCAATGTAGATTGAGGTTCAATGCCAAGAAGACAAAGATTCTCACCACTGGGCCAATTGGCAGCATCCGGATGGATGGTGAAGAGATTGAGATTGTTCACAGCTTTAGTTTTCTTGGCTCTACAGTCCACTCTTGGCACCAGTAGCCAGGAAATTAAAAGACATATTGCAATGGGAAAGTCTGTTAGGGACCTTTCCAAAGTTCTGAAGAGCAATGGTGTCTCTCTAGAGACTAAGGGGTGTCTGATACAGGCCATGGTCATTGCTATCACTTGTTACGCATCAGAGAGTTGGACAATGATTAGGGAGGATAGAACAAAAATTGATGCCTTTGAGCTTTGGTGCTGGAGAAGAGTATTGAGAGTACCATGGACTGCTAAGGAAACAAATAGATTCATTATGGAAAGGGTTAAACTGGGCGGCTCCTTGGAAGCAAGGATTCTGAGGCTCTGTCTAACATACTGTGGACATGTTGTAAGGAGAGACCTGTCATTGGAGAGGGACATCATGCTTGGGAGGGTGGAGGGACAGCGCAGGAGGGGAATGCCCTTTATGAGGTGGATTGATTCAGTGACTGGGGTAATTGGGATGGGAGTGTCAGAGACACTGCGATTGGCACAGGACAGAGCAGAGTTTAGAGCTGTTGTACGTAGGGTCACTATGAGGTGCAAGCAACTCGATGGTACATGACAACAACAACATGATATTAATTATAGTGTTTAATAGTTTCCACAATTCAGTTAAATTTCCTTTCTTGGGAATGGGAACAAATATGAACTTTTTCCAGTCCGTTGGACAGACATTTGTCTTATAATTTCCTGGCATAGACTGTTGAGCACATTCAAAGTTGCATCTGTTATTGAGATAAGGTAATTGGTATCCCATCAATTCCTGGGGCTTTATTTTTTGCCA
>NW_006399906.1:2975324-3003432 GCF_000299155.1 Elephantulus edwardii | reverse complement strand
TTTTTTTATAGACATAAAAGACCTCTTTATACATGAATCTGATCAGATATGCTATACAGGAATCAGATCGACTACATTTCTGGAAGAAATCATTGGAGAAGCTCAATATCAGCAGTCAAAACTAGGCCAGAAACAGACTATGGATCAGATCATCAGTTACTCACAGCAAGTAGTTCAAATTGAGGCTGAAGAAAATGAAAATATGTCCACAGAACCAAGATATAATTTTGAATCAATTCCATCTAAATTTCAATAACCTCTTAAGATTAGGTTTGAGGCATTGAACACCAATTGTTGAAGACCAGATGATATCCTTGACATTATCCATGAAGAAAGCAAAAGTTTATTACAAAAACAGAGGTAGTTGTGGTTGCTATGTACTGTCGAGTCACCTGCGACTCATAGTTACCCTATGTACAAAAGCCCAAAACCCTGTTCTATCCTGTGCCAATCTTATTGTTTCTGATACACCTACCCCTATTACCCCAGTCACTGAATCAATCCATCTCATCGACGGTCTTCCTCTCCTGAGCTGTCCCTCCACCCTTCTAAGCATGACATCCTTCTCCAAGGACTGGTCCCTTCTTGCAACATGTACAAAGTATGACAGATGAAGCTTCAGGATCCTTGCCTTCAAAGACCAGCCTGGTTTAATCCCCTCTAGGATGAACCTGTTCATTCTCTTAGCAGTCCGTGATACATTCAGTACTCTTCTCCAACACCACAGTTCAAAGGCATTAATTCTCCTTCTATCATCCCTAGTCATCGTCCATCTCTCTGATGCATAGCAAATAATTGCAAAGACCACGGCTGTATCAGGGCACCTTAGTCTCCAGACTAATAGCATTGCTCTTCAGTACTTTGGAGAGGTCTCTAACAGACTTTCTCAACACAATACATCTATTAATTTTCTGGCTGCTGGGGCCAAGAGTGTTGATTGTCGAGCCAAGCAACCTAAGCTGTTAACAATCTCAATCACTGCACCATCTATCATGATATTACCAATTGGCCCAGTGGTAAGAATCTTTGTTTTCTTGATATTGAGCTTCAATCCATATTAAGGCTGCAGTCCTTGACCTTCTGCAGCAAGTGCTTCAGGTTCTACTCAGTCTCAGCAAGCAGGGTTGTGTCATCTGTATAATGCAGATTTTTAATGAGTCTTCCTTCAATCCTGATGCCACATTTCTCCTCATAGAGCCCTTCCGGATAATCTGTTCTGTGTATAGATTGAAAAGATAAGGAGGTAGGACACGTCCCTGGCACACACCCTTCCCAATTTTGAACCATGCAGTGTTCCCTTGCCCTGTTCTGACAACTGCTTCCTGGTCCAAGTACAGGTTTCGCATAAGCATGATCAAGTATTCTGGGATTCCCACTCTTTTGTGGTCCACACAGTCAAACATCTTTGCATAGTCAATGAAACATAGATAGACATTCCTTGGGTATTCAAGAAAAAAAATCTAAATGAATGTCGGAAGAGACTCTAAAGATTGCACTGGAGTGTCAAGAAGCCAAAACAAAAGGAAAATATGTTAAAGTGAAAGACTTGAACAGAAGATTTCAATGGGCAGCTTGGGAGGACAAAGTGAAGTATTTTAATGGAATGTGCAGAGAGCTGGAATTGGAGAATAAAAAGGGAAAAAACTCACTCTCCATTTCTCAAGCTGAAAGAACTGAAAAGCAAATTTAAGCCTTGTGTCACAATATTGAAAGATGGTATTGGCAGGAAGCATCAAAAGAAGATGGAAGGAATACACAGAATTACTGTACCAGAAAGAATTAGACCATAGCATCCTTACGCATTGCAAATTGAAGCTTGAATTTGTTCTTTAGTTCTTTCTTTCAGTTTAAGAAATGCCAAGGGAGTTCAGACTTTTTTATTTTCAGACTTCAGCTCCTTGCACATTTCATTATAATACTTTGCTTTGTCTTTCCAAGCTGCCCTTTGAAATCTTCTACTCAGCTCCTTAACTTCTTGAATTCTTCTTTGTTTTGACTTCCTGGCACTCTAGTGCGATATTCAGTCTCTTCTGCCATCCATTTGGTCTTTTATTCTTCCTCTGTCTTTGTTTTTACCTTTTTCTTTCTTCCTGGATGATATTCTTGATATCCTCCCACAGCTCAGCTAGTCTTCACTCATTAGTGTTCAAAGCCTCAAACATCTTCCTGAGTTGGTTTTTAAATTCAAGTAGGATAGACTCAAGGTCAAATGTTAATTCCTGTGGATTTGACTGAACATTCTTTAGCCTTAATTTGAACTTACATATGAGTAGTTGATGATCTGTACCACAATCAGCACTTGCCCTAGTTTTAACTGCTGATATGGAAATTCTCCAATGACCCCTTCCACAGACGTAATCGATCTGATTCCTGTGCATCTCATTAGATGTATATTCTTGTGTATAGCCTACATTTATGTTTCTTATAAAAGATATTTGTGATGAATAAATCATTGGGCAAAATTCTATCATTCTGTCCTCAGCTTCATTTCTGTCACCAAGTCCATGTTTTCTGACTGTTGATCCTTCTTCCTGGTTCCCAACATTTGTATTCCATTCACCCATTATTATTAATGTATCATGGTTGCATGTTTGATCTATTTCTGACTGCAGAAGTTGGTATAAATTATCTATTTCCTTATCTTTGGCTCTGGTTGTTGGTACATATATTTGAATGATAGTGGTATTCACTGGACTTCCTTGTATGAGTACGGATATTATCAGATTGCTCACAATAATATATTTTAAGATGGATCTAGAAATGGCTGTTTTAACTTATGAACATGACCCCTTTTTCTCTCACATTTTCATCTCCAGGGTAGTAGATCACATGATCCTCTGATTCAAAATGTCCCATGCCAATCCATATTTTTCCGATACCAAATAAATCAACATTTATGTGTTCCATTTCTTTTTTACCGATGTCCTCTTTTCCTATATTCATGCTTCTCACGTTCCACATTCCAATCATTTGTTTCTGATTACAACTTTCCTCCTCCTTTGTGTTTCCAAATTTGAGGGCTCAGCCACAGTTGCCACGTCTGTTAGTCTACTCTAAGTGTGCTCTATTGCTATGCTAAAGCCAGAATGCTCCTTGGAGTCAGGGACTCTGAAGCTTCGTCTGACATAATTTGGGCATGTTGCAAGAAGGCATGTTGGCAGAGTGGAGGGGCAGCACAGGAGAGGAAGACCTTTGACGAGATGGATCGATTCTGTGACTGGAGTGGGGGGAATAAGTGCGTTTGGGATGGCTAGGTTAGCATAGGACAGAACGGCATTTATAGCTCTTGTACATAGGGTCACTATGAGTCACAAGCGACTTGATGGCACATAACAACAACAACAAAAACCATTCCTGTGCAGTCCATCAGATGAGTTCCAGATGTATAGCATTATTTGTGTTTGAAGAAATTATTTGTAATAAATAAACCATTGATTATATACTATTTAATCATTCAGTCTCCAGTCTCATTTCTGTCACGTCTGTGATTTCTGACTCCCAGTCCTTGTTTATAACTTTTACATTCCACTCAACAATTAATATTGATGAATCATAAGTGCATGTTCATTGATTCCAGACCACAAAACATAGAAATCCTCAATTTGCTCATCTGTAGCTTTAGTTATTGGTGTATATGTATTTTTGTTGTTGTTGTGGTTTCTTTTAAAAAAATTATTTATTTTATATTGGTTTACTTACAATGTTCATACACTTGTTTTTCACACTGGATATTTCGCTCCCTTTATCCACCCCTCCCTCTATCCATAAAATTTTGTAATACTATAATTAACAACCTCCCATCCACCTCAACAAACCCCTGCCCATCCTCACCCCTCTGCTCCCACCCTCCCCCACCTGGATCCTCATGCACATTCTACAAAAATGGTCTTATACAGTATTTGTCCTTATGGGACTGAGTTAGTTTACTTAGCATAATGCTCCCCAGTCCCTCACAAGTTAGGTAGTGATTTACAAAATTATTGGCCTTGCGTGCTGCATAGTATTCACCATGTGAGTATACCATAATTTCTCAAACCATTTGATTGTGGTTGCACATTTGGGCTGTTTTTATGTCCTTGCTATGGTGAATAACACTTCTATGAACATTAGGTGTACAAGTCTCTGTTAGTGCCTCATTTCTTATATTCTTAGGCTATATTCCAAACAGTGAAATAGCTGGGTCATATGAAACTATCTTCCAGAGTATTTGTACCATTTTACAATCCCCCCAACAGCGCATAAGAGTTCTTATCTCACCACATCCTCTCCATTTTTTTTTACTTGCTGTCCTATTAAACTTTGCGACTCCTACTGTAATGAAATGATATCCCATTGTGCTTTTGATTTGCATCTCTCTTATTGCAGGTGATTTTTTTTTTAATTGCCGGTGATTTTGAACATTTCTTCATGTGTCTGTTGGTCATCTGAATATCTTTCTCTGTGAAAAGTCTTTCCATGTCTTTTTGGTGCATATATTTGAGTAAGAGTTATAGTAACAGGACTACCTTGTATGCATATGGATAGTATCTTGTGACTCACAGAATTGTGGTTCAGAATGGATTTTAAAATGGGCTTGTTTACTATAAATGCAATGCTAATATTCTTCAATTTTTCATTTCTAGAACAACAGATCATATAATTGCCTGGTTCAAAGTGGCCAAAGCTAGTCCATCTCAGCTCAGTAACAATGACTAAAATGTCATGCTAATCATTATGAAGTCCATCTAATGTTTTACAATTTAAATTTCTAATTTTCCTCTATTTCTACTTCATTCATTCCATATTCCAATTATTAATTAATGTTTGCTGCTATTCCTCCTCAGTCTTCCAATCTGGAGCTCTACTTCTGGCTATATACCTCACAGTGTTTCTCTGCTACTCATATGGTTTTTTAAATTTTAATTCATTTATTTATATTGGTTTGCTCACCAAGTTGGTGTACATTGTATTTCACACTACTCTTCATTCATATTGTATTTCATACAATCATTCCTATTCATTATGTTTTATAAAATCTGTCACCATTGGACCATGCCCATCTTTACCCAATCTTTTCAGGTCCTACTGGATCCTTCCCATTTCCTTCAGCCCCCTCCCTCCACCCACCAAACTGTACAACCCTGTAATTTCACCCCTACCCATTCTCATCCCTCTGTTCCCAACTCTGGATCCCCATACATGTTTTACTAGTTATCCTTCTAATTTTACAATAATAGTCTTATACTGTATTTGTCCTTGTAAGACTGAGTTAGTTCATTCAACATAATGCTCTTCAGTCTCTCCCAAGTTATGTAGTATTTTTCAAAATTATTGCTCCTGAGTGCTGCATAGTATTCCATTGTGTGTATATATCATAATTTCCTTAATACATCCAGTTGTAGTTGGACATCTGAGCTTTCCCCATAATCTTGTGATGGTGAGTAACACTGCTATGAACATTGGTGTACAGATCTCCATTTGTGTCTCAGTTCTAATTTCTTTGGGATGCATTCCTAGTAGTGGAATAGCTGGAGTTTCTATGTTCAACTTTTTGAGGAAATGCCAAACTGTCTTCCAGAGTGGTTGTACCATTTTACAGTCCCACCAACAGTATATAATAGTTCCCACCTCTCAACCTCCTCTCCAACATTTATTACTTGATGTCTTTTAAACAACCCGTACCACTGTTACAGGAGTGAGATAGTATCTCATTGGGTCTTGATTTGTATCTCTCTTATTGTCAGTGATTTGGAGCATTTCTTCATGTGTTTGTTGGCCATTTGGATATCTTCTCTGAGAAAATTCTTTCCATGTCTTTTGACCATTTTGTAATTGGGTTATTAGTCTTTTCCTTGTGGAGGCCCAGGAGTATTCTTTAAACTTTCCTTATGAGACTCTTGTTTGAGATGGTATTCCCAAATGTTTGTTCCCAGTCAGTAGGTTTTCTTTTCACCCTGTTGGAAAATGTTTTTGATACACATATCAGTTTAATCTTTAGAAGATCCCATTCATCAATTTTATCCTCTTCAGATTGTGCATTTCTGGCTGTATTTGGCAGTCTCTTTATTGTTGTTCCTTCTCATCCTCTTCCTCCTCCTTCTCTTCTTCTTCCTCCTCTTTCTCTTACTCTTCCCCTCTCTCCTCCTCCTCTTTCTTCTTTACTGTTGTGTTGGAACTGACTTGTAGCTGATCATCCAGTGGGTTTTCAGAGGTAGCAGATTACATGAAAGAATATTAACCATCTTTCTCACAAAGAACAGTTGGTGAATTTCAACCAGGTGCCTTTTGGTTGATAGCGCAGTTTCTTACCACTAATCCACCAGTGTTCCCTTTCAGCCTGCTTCTTAGTCTGTCTTAATGCAAAAGCTCTGCTGAAACCTGTCCATAATGGGTGGCCCTGCTGACACTTGAAATAGTGGTAACTTAGCTTTCAGCAATATAGCAACCTGCAAGCAACTTTAATACAACAAATTGACAGACAAGTACTGTACTCATAAGAGCAGACAATAACAAACACACTTATACATAGTCAAACTATAAAAAACTAACAATATATAAATCACTCTCCCAATACAACAAACTGACAAATGTGTGTTGTACCCCTAAAAGCAAACAATAAAGACAGTATACAGATATGGCACAGGCAGTGTCTTTCTCCTCTGTTAAGGCATAGGCCTAAGCTAGCTTGTCTGTCTAATCCAGCATGAAGCGGTTTGTAATAGCTGATTGGATATTGAGATCATGTGAGAAGGAGTCAAAGACAACTATGAGTTCTCAAGTCTTAGTTCATAGAAAGAAGCTGACTAGGATGGCAAGGAAAGTAAGAAATATGATGAAGTAAAAGTACTAAGAAGTATTCCTTCATGCACAGATATTCAAGTAAATGATAGAGTGGTGAAGATAATACTCTGAAATTACTATATGCTAGAAAAGAAAATATGGTGACCCTCCCCCCGCACCAGTATGTGGATAGAAGAAGGATGGGCAATCTCCTTCCATGTGATGCACTGCCTCTGCAAATCCACTGGAGGGTCAGTTATGGGTAAGTTCTCACTTAACAGTTCACAACAACAACTTATAAGGCTAAGGGAGAAAGCCAGAGCAATCAAAGCAAGCTGAATCTTGGAAGTTAGCATTATTTGTCCATGTTGTTATTGTGTGCTGCTTAGTAGGAATGGCTTCATAGTGAACTCTGCATTGGGTTTTCAGATACATCAAATTACAGAGGAGGAGACTGTCCATCCTTCTGTCATATAACAGCTGGTGGATTTGAGCCTATGCCATCCTAATTATTTCAGACATACTCAAACCTATGTCAGCAGTCGCTGTATCAACCCATGCGGTTGAGGGTCTTCCTCTACTTCATTAACCCTCTACCTTTCAAAAAATGATGTTCCTCTCTAAGGAATAGCCTCTCTTAACAACATGCCCAAAGCATGTGAGATGAAGCTTTGCCATTTTTGCCTCCACGAAACTCTCTGGATGTACTTTTTCAAACAAATACCTGTTTGTTCTTTTGGTAGTAAATGGTATATTTGGTACTCTTCTTCAACACTACAAGTTGAAGGCATCAATTCACTGCACAGCTCTCAGATGCATAGCAAGTGATTGAAAAACAACAACAACAACAACAACAACCAAAAAAAGAAAAGAAAAACCAACACAAAAAAACCGTGGCCTGAAACAGGTATATCTTAATCGTCAAGCTGACATGGTTGCTCCTCAGTAATTTGGAGATATTGCTAACTGCAGACTTTCTCAATGTACTATATTATGTCTCCTGATCTCCTGACTGCTGGTACCAAGTGTATTGAATGTAGATCCAAATAAGATGAAGTCATTGACTGTTTTACATTTTTCTCCATCCTTCAGATGTTGTCAAGCAGTCTAGCGGTGAGATTTTTGTTTGTTTGTTTTCTTGATACTGAGCTAGAACCCATAATAAAAAGGCAGTAGTATTTGATCTTCTGTAGCAAGCATTTCAAGTCCTCCCCATTTTCTGCAAGCAAGGTTGCATCATCTGCTTAATGTAGGTTGTTTATAAGACTTCCTCTAATATTGATGTCACATTCTTCTTCATAGAATCTAGCTTCTTGAACAATTTGCTCAGCATACGTATTGAAGAGGTGTGGAGAGAAGATATAACCCTGAAGCACACCTTTCCAAATTTTAAACCATGTTGTGATTTCTTGCTCTGATCAAGTAACAGCCTCTTTATCTAGGAATAGATTTTTGCACGAGCACTCAGGAGTAATGATTTTATAAATCATCGCCTAACTTGGGAGGGACTGGAGATCATTATGTTAACTAACTCAGTCCCATAAGGATAAATACTATATAAGACTATTATTGTAGAACATGTATAAGGATCTAACTGGGAGAGGTTGGGAGCAGAGGGTTGAGGATGAGCAGGAGGTGGTGGTGTTAATCATAGGGTCACACAATTTGATAAGGGGAGGGAGGATTGGGTAAAGTAATGGAAAGATCTGGTGTGAAAAACAATGTATAAAAACTTTAATCTAGCATAAAATGAAATTTTATTTAAAAATATATATATTATAATTCTTACTGTTTGTTATTGTTGTGTACTGTCAAGTCAGAACCGACCCATAGCAGACCCTCTGGCAGGTTTTCAGAGGCAGTTAATCACACTGGAGGAGACTGCCCATCCTTCTCCTGTGGAGCAACCAGTGACCTTGAACATCTTTGGGATTGCAGCACAGCTTCTTACCACTAGGCCACCAGAATCATTAGAGGTTGTTATATAGTGAAGAATTGTTGTTTCTGACTAGATACCTAAGAAAATGTCTTGATCAAGGGACAGTAATATCAGTTTGATGCTGTTAAAGGAAATAATCAGGACTAATACAATATTAATTGTATGCCATTTTACCATTTGGAAATTGAGCGTGGAAGTTGAGTCTCAATTATGTGGTATAGATTCTACCATGACTCAGCAAATGATTAAATCTCTGTGGTTGTGACTTTAGGAAAGACACATTCACCACCAGGCGACAGTGAGCAATTATACTGAATACATAATTGCACTGTTAATGATGTAACCATCATCATGGCCACTAAGACCTTTCTTGCCCAGTGACTCTCAGTTCAGCTGCAGAATGAGAGAGAGAGAGAGAGAGAGAGAGACTGTCAATGAAATGTACCCTCCAGACCTAGGCAGAGATCTGAAAGATTGAATCTTAACTTGTATTCAGATTAGAAATAGGCAGAGAGGCAGAGCTTGAGTCAGAGAACAGTGCCTCTGGCATTACGAGTCACTATTTGAGGAGTTCATGAGGAAAGGAAGTACTTGTCCTCCAGTCAGTCATCAGGAAATCATGACTGCCTGCTTATTCCACTAAATCCTGCAGAATTGAGTTGGAGAGGGTAAGAGCTAACACTGCATCTGTGGGTGGAAACTTCAACACTGTGATGCTTTCCGTGCCTAAATCCAATATTTCCTATTTCAAGTCATGCAAATACATATTTTTAGATAGATTGATATACACACACATAGAGTTTATATATATATTATTTTTCATAAACATTCACCTGTCAATGTCTGTAATTTAAGGTGCCTTTAAATAAAATCTCAACTGAATTAACCTAAAATAAACTGTTCTCTATATGAGTTCCCAACAGAAGATGAACCCTATGAAGGAGTACTTAAATTCATTCCAGAGAAAATGAAGAATAAATGAGAATACCAGGTAGAGTTAGAGGGTTATTTTGATGAACTGATTTCTACATAATATGAAGGAAGATTAGCGCTCATAGGGTCCCGCATTCTAAAATGAATCACTGCATGCATGGAAGCAGAGGAATGAAGAGTCCATGCCTGGTTAACACTTTCCTCCCGTTACAGAATTCAAGCTTCAAAGGGAAAGAGCATTTAGGCAATTGATTGTCCCTTCAACCCACTCCCAGTCTTCTCAACAAAAAGGCACTGAGAGTATCCCATGACCTTGGCACAATATTTGGTTTTAGGACAAGATATTGAACCAAAAGAGACTGTCTTGCTGTCCTGGAGCTAAAAGGTAGGGTATGGGGCACTAAACGGAAAGAACTAATGGTATAGATGAATGCGTAATTATAAACTGAGATAGAGACCTATAATAAGGGACTTGTGGTGGGTTACTGCTGCAAGCAGGGAAAGGCTGCCCTGAGAAAGGGCTATTTGAGCTTACCTATGAAGGACAAGGTTGAGTAAAAGAGAAATGAGATAGTGAGTCCAGCACTCAGGACACAGAGAGGAGCATAGAAAAACACTGCCCACTTAGACACCCCTTCCCTTCTTCCAACTCCCGACTGGGGAAAAGCTTTGTAGCTCCCTGTTAAGGATTTAGTCTTTATTCTTAATACAGTGGGAAGCCATTCAAGAGTTTTAAGCAGGTTGGTGGCATGATCAGATTTGTGTTTTGAAAAGAGCCCTCTGGCTGCAGTGTTGAAAACAAATTGGAAAGCCATTGTTTAAATGCCATTGTTTCACTGAAAAAAATATTCCTGGCCTGTAGCTGTCATAACCGCTTGCCTCTACTCACAAGCCTAATATTTTTCTGCACACATTAGGAAATAGAAAAGCAGTTTTCAGGATAAGATTAAGAATTTCTTGATCTCAAATTATTGTGTGTCAGCTTTTGCTCTAGAGACACGAAGCCTTTTTGCATGCTCCAAATTTTGATTGGCACAGCTGTGTGATCACTGTTCTTGTGGGTGATGGTTCAACTTATACCTAACAACAACAGCAGAAAAAAAAATATATTTAATAGCTAGAAACAATACAATATTATTCTTCCCCTACACTTCTACCTCTGCCATTTTTACGTGCCCTTCATTGTTTTGGTCTGTGTGTTGGCTTGCCGTGCCTCTCACCTTGTTTCTGACTTCCCTGATTGTTATTAAACCTAGACACCATGGTGAGTTATTCCAGCAGTGATCTGACTTTCTTATCTGATTGGTGAGGAAAGGAAGAGGAACTATCAAGAAAGAGCAAGGTAGAGGCAGGTTGCAGACATCTAGGCCAGCTTGTAATTTTGAAGACCCAATTAATAAATTTCAACTTACCTGAACTAAAACCATGAGTGCCCAGTAGCCCTCTTCAGAGTCCTGCACCTCCAGGTCCTGTTACAAGTTGGAACCCAAAATGATTGTGTTGCAGTATAAGGCTGGCAGTCCTTGCTGAAATGAAGGGATTTATGTATCAGGCCGTGGCCCTCGGGTCTGGTGTGAAGAATGATTTGCTGTTAGAGTTACAAAATAAATTGGCAGTTTCTAATTCCTATTAGAGTTACAAACTAAATTGGCATTAATGAGACAAGATGGACCAGCTTTGGCCATTTTGAATCAGATAATCACATGGTATACTATGTTGGGAATGAAAACAGAAGAAGAATAGTGCTGCATTCATAGTTAAAAAGTCAATTTCAGGTTCTATCTTGAAAAATGTTGTGATAGGATATTATCCATACACATACAAGGAAGATCTGTTAACACAGATATTATTCAAATATATACTCCTACATCTAGAGTCAAAGAAAAAGAAATTGAGAATTTGTATAGAATTTTTCAGTCTGAAACTGACTGAACACGTGTTAAAGAAAATTGGTGACTGGAATGCAAAAGTTGAAAACAGTGAATAAGGAATAGTAATTAAAAATTATGGGCATGCTGATAGAAATGAGGCTGGAAATAGAATGATGAAATTTTGTGTTTCAATTATTTATTCATTGCAAATATATCTATTAAAAGACACATGGATCTCACCAGATGAGCTACATAGGAATCAGATTGACTACATTTGTTAAGGAATTATTAAAGAAGCTCAATATTGAAGTCAAAATTAACCAGGGACTAATTGTGGGTCAGACCACCAATTACTCCCATGCAAGCTCAAATTGAAGAAGAAAAAAATGAAAACAAGTTCACAAGAATCAAGATATAATCTTGAATCTATTCTATTTGAATTTCAAGATCATCTTAGGAATAGGTCTAAGGCATTGAACATCAATGATTGAAGACCAGGTAAGTTGTGGGATGATATTAAGGATATCATTCATGAAGAGAGGAAAAGGCCATTACAACAACAGAGAAGAAAGAAAAAGTGAAATAAATGTTGCAAGAGACTCTGAAATTTGCACCAAAGAGTCGAGATACCAAAACAAAGTGGAAAACATGCCAAAGTAAAAGAGCTAAACAGAAAATGTCAAAGGGCAGATCAAGAGGAAAAGCAAAGTATTAAAATAGAATGTGCAGAGACCTGGAATTGGAGAATAAAAAGGAAAGAACTCACTCTACATTTCTCAGGCTAAGAGAACTGAAAACTAAATTGACTCTTTGAGTAACAATATTGAAAGATGCTATTGACAATAAACTGAATGACCCAGAAAGCACCAAAAGAAGATGGAGGGAATACACAAAATCCCTGAACTGAAAACAACTGACTAACACTGAAAAATTTTAGTAAGCAGGAGCCAATAGTGACGAAGAAGCAAGTAGAAGTTGCATTCAAGGCATTGGCAAAAAATAAGGGCCCAGGAACTGATGGGGTACCAATTGACTTGTTTTAATTAATGGATGTACCCTTGAAAGCGTTCATCAGTCTGGGCCAGGAAATTTGGAGGACTACTGTCTCTCCAATGGATTGGAAGAGGTCCATATTTGTTATCATTCCCAAGAAAGGTGATCCAACAGAATGTGGAAAATATCCAACACTCGCATTAATACCACATGCAAGCAAAATACTGCAGAAGATCATTTAAAAAAAATGTTTAGAACAGTAAATAGATAAGGAACTGCCAGAAGTTCATGTAGAATTTAGAAGAGGCCATGGTACCAGGGATATCTTTGCTGATGTCAGATGGATCCTGGCTGAAAGTAGAGAATACAAGAAGAATGTTTATTTGTGCTTTATTGACTGCAAAAATGATTGACTGTGTGGATCATAACAAGTTGTGGCTGACATTGAGAAGAATTAGAGTCCCACAGTACTTAATTGTGCTCATGCAAAATCTATACTTGTACCAGGAGGCTGCTGTATAAACAGACCAGGGGGAAATGGCATGTTTTAAAATGAAAAGGAAATGTGTCAGGGTTATATTCTCTCTCCATATGTATTCAATCTATATGCTGAGCAAATTATATGAGAACATGGACTCTATGAAGAAGAGGGTGGCGTCAAGAATGGAGGGAGACTCATCAATAACCTGAATTATGCAGGTAACACAACCTTGCTTGCTAAAAGTGAGGAGGACTAGAAGCATTTGTTGTAGAAGATCAAGGAATGCAGCTCAATATCAAGAAAACAAAAACTCTTACCACTGGGCTAACTGGCAGCATCATGATAGATGGTGAAGAGATTGAGATTGTTGACAGTTTTGGTTTGCTTGACTCTAAAGTCAACCCTTTTTGTAATAGCATTCAGGAAATTAAAAGATGAATTGCATTGGGAAAGACTGCTGTCGGAGACCTCTCCAAAGTACTGAAGAGCAACAATGTCAGTCTGGAGACTAAGGGCCACCTGATACAGGCCATGGTCTTTGCCATTACTTGCTATGCATCAGAGAGCTGGACAATGACTAGGGATGATAGAAGGAGAGTTGATGCCTTTGAGCTTTGGTCTGGAGAAGAGAATTGAATATACCACGCAGAACAAACAACTTCATCCTGGACAAGGGGCAGCCAGACTGCTCCTTGGAAGCAAGGATTCTGAAGCTCCATCTGACATACACTGGACATGTTGCAAGGCAGGATCAATCCTGGTAGAGAAACTTCATGCTTGGGTGGTTGGAGGGATATTGCAGCAGAGGAAGACCTTCAGTGAGAAGGATTGATCTGTCACTGGGGTAATGGGGACTGGTGTGTCAGAGACAATAAGATTGGCAAGGGATAGAGCAGGGTTTAGGGCTAATTGTACATAAGGTCACTATGAGTTGCAGGTGACTCGAGAGCACATAACAACAGCAAAAAATTGGATCCAATTCATCTCTGACTCTTCAGTAGGTTTTCAGAAGCAATTAATTTGCATAGGCGGAGACTGCCCATTCTTCTACTTTGGAGTAGCTGGTAGATTCAAACCAAGTGACTTTGGAATTGTAGCGTAGCCTCTTACCACTAGGCTACCCATGTAGGCTATTACATTCAATGAAAAAATCCTCATTCCACTAGATACAGTTCTGATTCAGTGACTCTCCTTGAGTGTGTTAGGTTGTAAATTACAACTGTTCATTTTTCTCTTGTGGAACAGCTGGTAGATTTGAACTGGCTGCCTTTAGGTGAACAGTGCAACTCCCCACAGGCTATACCACCAGAGAGTCCTATGGACTATATCTCTGTTGTTATGGGGTGCAACGTGATTTACAGTAACCCGTTGAACAATTGCTCTGAACTTTGCCCTGTCCTGAGCCAACCATCTCTCCAGTGCCACAGTCACTGTGTCAATCCATCTCAACCAGAGTCTTCCTCTTTTACACCAACATTCTATTGTTCCACGCATGATGTCCTTCTCCAAGGACTGGTGCTTCCTGGCAACTTGCCCAAATTATGTGAGACAGAACTTCCGAATCCTTCATCTTCTCTAGGACAAACCTGTTTACTCTCTTAGCATTCCATAGTGTGTTCAATACAGCACCACAACACAAACACATTGATTCTTCTTCTGTTATCTGCATTCATTGTCCCGCTCTCTGATGCATAACAAGTAATTGAGAAGATCATGGCCTGGATCAGGTACACCTTATTTTCAAAACTGACACCATTGCTCTTTAGCACTCTGGAGAGGTCACTGATTCCTAAAGCAAATGATCTTTTCATTTCCTAACTTCTGGTACCAAGAGTGTTGATTATGGATCTAAGCAAGATGAAATTGTTTACAGCCTCAATCTTTTCTCCACTTATTATGATTCTGCCTATTGGCCCAGTGGTGAGTATCTGTTTTGTCAATGCTACCAATTTAAGCTAATCATAGCCTCTGCAGCCACATAAAAAGATAATCCTTTGTTGACAAGATGATTCTTTAGTATTTTAAATTTGTCCTTAAGTTTCCTAAATATCTAAATGGAACATTCTTTATTCCATGTTTTCTGGTGGGGTTTTTCATGCTCTATGGACTGCCAAAAGAACAAACAATTCTATCTCAGAACAAGTGCAGCCAGGCTGACTCCTAAAAACAAGAATTGTGAGACGTTGTCTCACATAGAAGAACTTCATGTTTGGAAATTACAGGGGCAGGAAATTACAGGTCAGAGAAGATGCTCAATGAGATTGACTTATGCAGTGATTACAATTATGAAATTAAGCAGAGATTGTGACTATGGCACAGGATGAGGCAAGGCTTTTGTTGTTGTTGTTGTTGTTATACATAGGGTTACTACGGCCAGGAAGTAACTTGAAGGTATCTAACAACAAATTTTTTTCTAGCCACAATCCTCTATATATGTTAAGAGTTGGAAAAACACCATTCTTAAGATGTGCAAAATGGTTGATTAAGCACCTGGGCTTAATGGGATATAGGGGGAAAAAAATCTCAACTTTTTTCTTTAGTTCATTCTTTTGAAAATAAATTTTTCCATTGGAAAGGGATATAATCCTTGGAAATATGAAGGATCAGCAAAAGAGAGGAAGATACCCAATGAGATGGAGTAACATAGTGACTGCAGCAACGGAATCAAATGTGTCAAGAGATTGTGAGAATGGCATAGTATAGGACAGAGTTCAAGTCTGTTGTTCATAGGGTCACTATGAGTCATCATAAACTTTACAGCACCTAACAACTTTAGTCTGCTTGGCTCCACAGTCAACACTCTTGGCAACAGCAGCCAGGAAATTAAAAGAAGTATTGCCATGGGAAAGTCTGCTGTTAGGGACCTCTTCAAAGTATTGAAGAACAATGGTGTCACTCTGGAGACTAAGGTGCGTCTGATACAGGCCATGGTCTTTGCAATCACTTGTTATGCATCAGAGAGTTAGACAATGACTAGAGAGGATAGAAGGAGAATTGATGCCTTTGGGCTTTGGTGCTGGAGAAGAGTATTGAGTGTACCATGGACTGCTAAGAAAACAAAACAGATTGATCCTGAAGAAGGTTAAACCTGGCTGCTCCTTGGAGGCAAGGATATTGGGGCTTTTCTGACATACTTTGGACATATTTTAAGGAGGGACAGGTCTTTGGAGAGGGACTTCATGCTTGGGAGGGTGGAGGGACAGCACAGGAGGGGAAGACCCTCTATGAGGTGGACTGAATCAGTAACTGGGGTAATCGGGATGGGTGTGTTGGAGGCAGCGTGATTGGCACAGGATAGAGCAGGGTTTAGGATTCTTGTACATAGGGTCGCTATGAGTCGCAAGTGACTTGATTGGCACATAACAACAACAACTACTGCGACAACAATGTAGCATTTTCTCATTTGCCTGGTTAAAATAGACAATTTTGAGCCCACTTCTGTCCTAAAGACTCGGAATCTTTAGGAATGAGGGCCAAGAATGTCTATTTTAAGAAGTCCTTCAGGTAACTCTGCTGTTGGCTATTTTATTTATTTATTTATTTATTTATTCATCTATCTATCTATTTATTTTTAGAAACACTTATTTAAATAGTGGTTTCCTCTCTTCCACACGGCCACCTTTAAACCTGCTCAGGCGCTATGTTTCTGGGTATATTGTATCCCTACTCCTGCACTCGCCTGCTAACTTGGGTTTTCAAGTGTCCAAGATAAATACTATGTGTCCCCTATAGTCAATGATGGGTAGTTTCATCCCCACATTGACCTTTCTGTCACTGTTCTACTTCTTAGAGTTCATTCTATCCAGAATGTCCTTCTTAGTCTTCTGAGGAGAGACAGGTGTAAGAGTCAGAAGACACAAACCAAGCTGTCAAGGAATTCTCTTGAAGCGCCTCCCACTTGGTTTAGGAAGTGAACTATGTTACACTTTTCTATTTCCTAGAGAGTTCTAGTGGTATAGCCTGAAGAGCTTAGGTGTGAATCCCGACTTGATTACAATGAGTGTGAGTTTTGAATTTTTGTCTAATCTCCATGGAGGGTGTATGATAGATTTACATTGCCCAAATTGCATTAATATGGTCTGTTATCATATTTCACGCAAGATCTAGAAATCTCCTTCAGATATAGGAGCATTTACTGTCCCTTCTGTTATTTATGGCCTTTTAGGCCTTTTGCTACATTTGAAGACAATATAAAAGTTACATTTGCTTCCTCTTACCCATGGGAAACAAAATTCAATCCAGTAAGATGTTTATGCTCGGTTCTGTACACTTGACTCTTAGAAATTCAGTCCAAGTTCATGCTGGCCACAACATATTGCTTGAGGTCTTTGGATTTAGTGTCAATTCTCTTAAATAATTTTCACTAATGCACCAGTTAAGTCATGTCTCCTTGAATTTATTCTTAGCTAGGTCTTTGTGTCAGTTTTAAAATAGATTTATGTTACTCTTATATTTACCATCATTATGTGGCCTCTCTGTCTTCTTGTATTTATACATTGCTGAGCTCATGGAACTTTACAGACATTGGCTTACCTAATGCTAAGGCTATCTGTCTGACAATGCTACACACTTTAAGATTAAATATTCACTGTTCCCCATTATTCCTCACATTATGCTTTGCTGTTGATCAGAATTAAGAAGTGATTACTAATCCTCTGATCATTTCCTGTACATCTGAGAAATTATCATCAAAGCAAATGAAGATATCAGATAATAAATGAAGATTTAGCAGATATTCTGTTATTATTGCAGCAATTGATTTTTAGCTTTTTATTCCTCTTCCATAAAGCCAATGTCAAGGCTTCTTTATTTTTTTTTCTTCTTTTTTCTTAACATTCAGATCCCATTATGCTCCCAACACTCCCACAGATGACTCCACATGCCATTTGACTAAAGGAATTCAAGCCAGATGATATATTTCTCTAAATAAAAATCTCTTCATAATATGAGTTTTTCATTCTAAGTTATTATCTCAGATCATATTCAAGACCAATATTTCAATCCTAGTCACCCTTTTTGGACTATTTATTTCTTCATTTCTTTTGCTCCTCTATTCTCTCTCTATTAAACCCATGATATATGCCAAACAAACACACAAGCAATGTTTATATCTTACATCTTAAAAGCTAACCATCAAGAACATATCCATTAACCCTCACGCTGACATCATCACTTTCCTTTCCTTCACACATATTGATTCATCTATGCACTTTCCTTCATGCTATTAATAATTTTCCCTTAAAAGTTAACCAAAGATCTTCTGATCAACAAATATAACACGTCCCCCTCCCTCATTTTTTATTCACTTAGAACCCCAAGCCTTTCATGTTACACTTTACACTGTTCCCTAGGCACATGATAATCAATCTATATGTTGAGCAAATTATCTGTGAAGCTGTAATCTATGAAGAGGAGTGTGACATCAGGATTGAAGGGAGATCATCAATAACCTGCACTATGCAGATGACATAACCTTACTTCCTGAAAGTGAGAAAGACTTGAAGCACTTGTTGTAGAAGATCAAGAAATGAAGCCTTCAATATGGATTGCTTGTCAATATCAAGAAAACAAAGATTCTTACCACTGGACAAATAGGCAGATTCATGATGGAGGGAGAGGAAATTGAAACTGTCAACAGTTTCATCTTGCTTTGATCCACAATTATCACCATTGGCTTTAGGAATCAGAAAATAAGGAGACACATTGCATTGGGAAAATCTACAGTTAGGGACCTTTACAAATTATTGGGATATAGTGATGTCAGTTTGAGGAATAAAGTGCATTTGATTCAGGCCATAGTCTTTCCAATTACTAGCTATGTATCCGAGATCTGGACAATGAATTAGGATGACAGAAAAAAAATTGATGCCTTTGATCTGTGGTGTTGGAGAAGAGTACTGAGCAGCCTATGGACAGCCAAGAGAAGAAATAGATATGTCTTGGAGAAGGTTCAACCAGAGTGCTTGCTGGAAGCAAGAATGATGAGGCTTCACCTTACATACTTTGGACATGTTGCTATTCCTTAGAGAGGGACATGATGTTAGGAAGGGTGGAGGGTTGAAAAAGGACAGAAGCAGAAGATCCTCAACCAAGTGGATTGCCATGGTAACTGCTGCAATAGGCTCTTGTGTGTCAGGATGTGTGAGGATGGTGCAGGACAGAACAGAGTTAGCATCTTTTGTTCATAGGGTTACTATGAGTTCTACTTGACTCAATGGCACCTAACAACAATACATTGGGCATGGTTACCATAATTGAATGAGCCTAAAACCAGATTTCTCTATCTGTATTCTCCACTTTTTTTTTAAACTCATAGTGGGTTCATTGTGATAATTACCTGCCTAAAAGAAATTCAATTTTTGCTTATACAATCTAACTCAGATATCCAGTTTTAGTCCTACTATTTCTTGACACAAATAAAACTGGACAACACAAAAGAAAACTATTTCCTCTTCTTTAAACAAGTTACTTTCATTTCTGCAAGTTTTTGTTATACTCTTATTCTGTTTGGAATGTCTATTCTCTTTCAGTTTTTTAATAACATATCTTACATATCATTTAATACAAAGGTACTGGTTCTATGATACAGTGACATGTAACAAGCCAAATTGCTTTGTTGTTATTTTTGATGGGTATCTCAAGTTGGAACCAACTCTAGCTGACCCACCAATGGGTTTTACAGATGCTATAAATTGTGTGGAATAAAATTGCCCATTCTTTCTACCATGAAGCAGCTGGTACATTTACACCACTTACCTTTGGATTTGCAGCACAATTCCTCACCACTAAGCCACTAGAGCTCCCTAATCCATTTGTCTAATTCCTTTAAATGTCTGATTTGTCTTTCTTCTGGGTCCCTTGGCATCTTTCATGTTGGACATTCAATATACAAGTTTTTTAAATTACTACACTCAATGAACATAACCATCTCCAAACTCCATCTTATCAACCCAAAGTACATACTGTAAACTACTCTACCTTTCTTGACTTGTATCAGTTTAGGATAAACATCAGCTGAGATTGGTAATATCCATCATGTTTTGTTTGTAAGATGTAAAACAAAATGAAGTATCAATAAGCACAGAACAAATTGCATTGGAGAAGTCTGCTGTCAGGGTCCTTTCCAAAGTGCTAAAGAGCAGTGACGTTAGTCTAGAGACAAAGGTGAACATGATCCAGGCCATGCTCTTCACAAATACTTGCTTTGTATCAGAGAACTGGGCAATGACTAAGGATAACAGAAGAATTGATGCCTTTTAGTTTTGATGCTATAGAAAAGTATTGACCATAACCTGGACTACTAGGAAAACAAATAAGTCTATCTTGGAGAAGGTGAAACCAACTTTATCCTTGGAGGCAAGGATTTTGAAGCTCCATCTCACATACTTTGGGCGTGTTTTCAGAAAGATTCTGTCCTTGGAGAAGGATGCCAAGCTTAGAAGGGTAGAGGGACAGCACAAGAGAAAACCACAAATGAGATGGATTGACATAGTAATTGGGTTAGGTGTATTTGAGACAGTGAGATTCGTTCAGGATAGGGCAGGGTTCAGAGTTATTGATCATAGGGTCGCTATGAATCACACAGGAAATTCAATGGCACATAACAAAAACAAGTGTGACAATGCCTACACTAAATCCACTGAACCTCAAAATGCTGAAAATATATGAGGAAGTAAAATTATTAATAATTTTGGAGATAGGGAGCAATTTCTTTAATGAAGAAGCAGAAAGAAATATAGAAAAGGAAGAAAAAGTGAAATAAAAACAGTAAGAAAGAGGAAGATGAATATATGCAGTTGACTCCGAAATATATTGACTCAGAAAAATGCAAGACATATTAACAATTAGCTATGATGGGGTTCAGATCTGTTTTTGATCGGGTTGCTGTGAGTTGTACTTGACTTAGTGACACCTAACAAAAACTAACAATAAAGGATCTATTATATAAATAACAGTGGGCATCTGTTTTGTGTTTCTACTCAGAGCAGAATAAATGCTCTAAGTTTTTGCAAGAGAGCTTAGGAAAAGTTTCAAGATTATAAATTTGGCAAAATTCTAGAGTATGATAACATATTACCAACAAAATGGAAGAGAAATCACTTTCTCCACTAAGGTCAAAATGGAATTTTGTCCATAAGACAAGGTGCTGGAAATATGGCTTACTCAGGTTTCTTATTTATCCAAAGGTGTTTACACATCCAGAGAAAGAAACAGTCCCACCATATAGCATATAGGAAAGTTCTTTCTGAAATCACAAACTATGAAATTCATCTTCAGCCATGCAAGGAAGGTTCAAAGACTATGGAATTGTGAATTGATACACATAATCTGCAAGTGTGGGCAGTTGAGTTATTTTTCCTGGGTCTCTTACATCCTATCTTTGTGACCCTCTCACAAACAAAACAACACAACACAACACAACACAACAAAACAAAACAAAACAAAACACAATATTAAACAAAACCTAACTCATTTCCTTCAAGGCAGAACAGATTTACAATTGACCTTACATTGCATTTCTGAAGCTATAAATCTCATGGGGGTGAAGATTGCCTACCTTTCTTGCTCAGAGATGTTAGTGAATTCAAATAGCCACAATAAAACAATCTTTGTGTTAACCGCTCAAAGGACTAGGCCACCGATTTAAGTGTCCTGACAATCAGTTTTCTTTCTGTAAGGTAGAGATAATACTTGACTCTGCAATAGAGAATGCTGAGATGATACGCAAGAAATGTCAACTTTTATTATTTCTGAAATGCAGCATTTTCTAGGCACAATGTTCCCCAATACTGACTCCTTTACAGAGCAATCACCCAAGCCCTATATAAAATAGAATGATATGATGACTTTTCACCACAGTTATGTTCTTTAATTAAAAATGAAAGCCCTAGGTATCAAAGACAATCCTGCTGTGTTCCCTTACCTTTCCTAACCATGAGACATTTCCCTGATGTCTGCAGCATATCTTTGACGTCTGAGACAGAAGACCAATTTGCCTTCACCCCCACGTGGTTCCACCTGTCACCATTATTATGTGATCTTTATACAATTAAGCTGAGAATGTACTAATTTTTTAAATTGTGCTTTCTCTGAAAGCATTAAGCTTACAACACTGTATCTATTTAATTAAATGAGTATATACAGGAAAGTAAATTCCTATATTTAATTATACATCTTCAAAACATAACACTTATACAAATGAATGTGTTCATGTTCAATTTGAACTATAACACATTTTTCACTGTCTGATGAACTTTTGATAGTGAGTCTGTTTGTAGCCTGTGGTTAACACACTGAGTATGTGTTTCTCTGGGTCATTGATTCTTTCTTCCTCTACCATGTACCTTCAGAAAAAGTAATTTTCTCAAAGATCCCAGCATGTGAATCCTTTTCCTCTCTTCTGTTTGTATCACCTAAAAGTGATAATATTTCTGATCTTGGCTGCTGTTGCTATACATCAATATAGAGATATTTGTAAGGCTTGAATTCTCCATTTGAAAGTCAATTTAAAAGCATAGGATGTTAAAGTTAATTGTGTAATTGTATTAGACTTTATGTACATAAAAGTATATATAGAGATACATACATACACATATATGCATATTTCTTCCCTTTTAAAGTAAAATTTAGATTCCAAGAAACAAGGATAAGGAGCCATATGCTCCTTTCTAGCAAAACAAAAAGTTCAGTTCAAAGTGTTATATATAGCCTAATGTAAAATATATTAATAACTATCTCTATGCTAATAGTGAAATTTTAAAATCAAAACTCTAGGGTTGAATTTATATGGCTCAGTCAGAAAGAGTCATCATAATTGGAATTTCAGCAACATGTTTGGATGATAGAAATCAGTGGGGCATGACAATCTTTACTGTGAGCTATACATAAAGATAGCTTAGGACTTGAATGAGACATGCATGATGTATAAAGAAACCCTTAGATGCTATGAAAATAGTTTACCACTGTGAATAGAAAAGGGGAAGGTTAAATTACTTTGGCTATAAAGCCCCGTGTAATGCAAAAACTAACTGAACCAACTTTGTTTTCCAGATGTCTTCAGAACTGCATAATTGCAGAATTTTGACAAGTATATGAAAATGATTTCATAGTATGCCTGATACTTTGCTATAGAAACAGAAACAATAATGACTCAAGTTTTAAATCATTCCAGGATGAATACAGCAAGAATCCCTAGTGATGCAGTGATAAAGTCCTTGACTGCTAACCAAAACTCATCAGTTTGATTCCCAACCAGCTGCTGCATGAGAAAAGATGTGACAGTCCTCTTCCTTGAATATTACAGCCTTGGGAACCTTGAAGAAGTACTACATGGTCTTATGAAGTAGCTATGAGTCTGAATTGCCTTGCTTGCATGGATTTAGTTTGAATAGAGTTGTTGTTGTTGTTGTTGTTGTTATGTGCCGTCGAGTCGTTTGCGACTCATAGCGACCCTATGTACAACAGCCCTAAACCCTGCTCTATCCTGTGCCAATCTCATTGCCTCTGACACACCCATCCCGATTACCCCAGTCACTGAATCAATCCACTTCATAGAGGGTCGTCCCCTCCTGTACTGTCCCTCTACCCTACCAAGCATGATGTCCCTCTCCAAAGATCTGTCTCTCCTTACATGTCCGAAGTATGTCAGACGAAGTCCCAGAATCCTTGCCTCCAGGGAGCAGCCTGGTTTAACCCTCTCTAGGATGAATCTGTTTGTTTTCTTGGCAGTCCATGGTACATTCAATACTCTTCTCCAGCACCATAGCTCAAAGGCATCAATTCTCCTTCTATCCTCCCTAGTCATTGAGTAAAAACAGAAAATGTTACTACATTAAGTTCAGTAGAGCATTTTTATAGAAAATGCTTAAAATGTCAACCTTTGTAGGAAGAATGACTTGCGTGTCAGACCTAACACCACCTTTACTCTTTATTGGGAAAAGTCCTAAACCCCATTACACTTTTGTTTCTTGCCTGTAAAGTGAAGATAGTAACAATGGTTATTCACTCAATTGATGTCAATTTTAAATGAGATACTATAAGTAAAAAACTTAGAATAGAGCTGATACACAGAAGAAATCCTCAGTAAATGTCAACAATGATAACAATGAAGATGATGAAGTAGGAGAAAGAAATTACTATTAGATTCTATCAAGTCAGTTTTTAAGGCTCCTGTGTGAAGCAGTTGCATTCTAGAGGGTAGCTTGTTTTGATATAATTGGAAATTGGATGTTTGGTCATTTTTTATTTTTATGTCATTAACAGTCCATGGTATATTCAACACTCTTCTCCAGCACCACAGCTCAAAGGCATCAATTCTCTTTCTATCAACCCTATTCACATGTAATTGCGAAGACTATAGCCCGGATCAGGTGCACCTTAGTCTCCAGTGTGACATCGTTGCTCTTCAGTACTCTTGAGAGGTCCCTCACAGCCGACTTTCCCAATGCAATTCGTCTCTTGATTTCCTGGCTGCTGTTACCAAGAGTGTTGACTGTGGAGCCAAGTAAGTTAAAACTCTTAACTATCTCAGTCTCTTCACCATCCATATTGATGCTGCCAATTGGCCCAGTGGTTAGGATCTTTGTTTTTTTGATGTTGAGCTTCAGTCCATATAGGAGGCTGTAGTCTTTGACCTTCTGCAGCAAGCGCTTCAGGTCCTCCTCAGTTTCAGCAAGCGGGGTTGTGTCATCTGCATAACGCAGGTTGTTGATGATTCTTCCACAAATCCTAATGCCACATTCCTCTTTGTATAGCCCAGCATCTCGGAAGATCTGTTCTGCATACAGATTGAAAAGGCATGGTAACAGAATACATCCCTGACGGACCGCCCTTCTTGATTTTGAACCAGGTAGTGTCTCCTTGCTCTGTTCTGACAATTGCCTCTTGGTTCAAGTATAAGTTTCGCATTGTTGTTATTGTTTGGTGCCGTCGAGTTGTAGATGACTCATAGCGAACCTATGAACGAACAACCTGAGCACTGTTCGTACATAGAGTTTCTGGAGGCAAGCCATTTCGGAAGTGGATGCCGCTCCTGCTTCCAGGCTTGTTTTAGTCGGGAAGCTCCAGCCAACACTGTCCACCATAGGTACCCATTACCACGATTGGCACATCACTGTCACAGGCTTCAGCATCATAGCAACCACGAGCTACCTCTGTACAGCAACACACAGACCAGTGCTATACCACCTAGAAGAATGTTTGACAGGAAAAAAATTTGAATCTGGCCGAGGGCCGCATTAGCACAATCAAATGTTCTGGGATTCCCATTCTCCTCAGAGTCAGCCACAGCTTGTTGTGATCCACATAGTAAAAAGCCTTGGAGAAGAGTGTTGAATATACCACAGACTGCTAGGAGAACAAACAGGTTTGTCCTGGAGAGGGTAAAGTCAGAGTGTTCCCTGGAGTCAAGGATTCTGAAGCTTCATCTGACATATTTTGGCCATGTTGCAAGGAGGGACTGGTCCTTGGAGAGGGACATCATGTTTGGCAGAGTGGAGGGGCGGAGAAGGAGAGGAAGACCTTCGATGAGATGGATCGATTCTGTGACTGGAGCGGTGGGAATAAGTGCGTTTGAGATGGCTAGGTTGGCACAGGATAGAAGAGTGTATAGAGCTCTTGTATATAGGGTCGCTATGAGTCACAAGTGACTCGATGGCACATAACAACAACAACAACAACATGTAGTTAACAAGCAAGTTTAAGCTGATTGGTAATTTGGATATTGTTAACAATCAGCTGTGGTCTGGAAGCCTCTTGTTTAAATCAATCAGGATCTGGTGGTCAGGCCTTTGTAATTAAATGTTGATTGGTGCTGTCACCAAAGAATAGGTCAACCCAAAAGAAATTCAATAAAGATGCAGAAGATCTAAACTATACAATCAGCCAACTCAACCTTGTGGATGTATTGAGGGTAAAACTCAATTCACTTCCTCCCCCCTAATAGTTTTTCCTACTGTCTCTTTTTCTTCTTCTTTTTTTTCCCAATTAACTTTCTTCTCACGTGCACATAATACATTCTCCAGAATTAATCACATATTAGGACACAAAGCAAACCTCAACAAATTAAAAACACTAAAATAATACAAAATATCTTCTCATATCACAATGCCATAAAACTAGAAAGTAAAACTTATAAAACCATCCAGGTAGAAGCTAAATGACTCTGCTAGAATATGATTGGGTTATAAAAGAAAAAATGAAAAGAAAAAGTTCTGTGAAACAGATGAAAATGAAAACACAACATACCAAAACCTCTGGGGTACAACTAAGGTCCTCCCCAGATGGCAGTTCATAGCAATAGGCAGACACATAAAAAAGAAAAAAAGAAGTCAATGATCTAACTCAACACTTTGATCAAACAGAAAAAGAACAACAATCTAAGCTTACAACTTCTAGAAGAAAAGAAATTATAAGGACAAGAGCTGAAATCAATGAGCTAGAAAACAGAAACAATTGAAATTTTCCATAAGACCAGGAGCTGGCTTTGAGAAAGGGTCAATAAATAGACAAACCACTGGCAAACTTAACAAAAGGGGGGCGGGGGAAGAGAAGACACAGATAACTTGATTAAGAAATGATAAAGGTGACATCACAAGAGAACCAGATGAAATTAAATTGATAATATTAGAATACTCTCATAAATTAAAAAACCTAGAGGAAATGGACAAATTCCTTGAAACTCATTCCTTGAAACCCAGATTGGCAAGGGAAGATACAGAACACTTGAATAGATTCATCTCAAAAGAAGAAATGAAAAAAGTAATAAAAAGAATTGCTCATAAGAAAAGTTCTGGATCAGGCTTCACAGCTGAATTCTCCAAACATTCAGGATCTATCACTTATTCTACTTAAACTATTTAAAAGAATTGAAAAAGAAGGAACACTCTCAGAGTTATTCTATGAAGCAAGCATAAACCTAATACCAAAACCAAGCAAAAATATTACACAGAAGGTAAACTACAGAACAATATCTCTCATAAATATAGATGCAAAAATCCCTAACAAAATCCCAGTCAATAGAATTAAAGAGCACATAAAAATTAATTCACCATGACCAAATGATATTCGTAACAGATATGCAAGGATAGCTCAACAGAAGAAAAGCAATCAACACAATTCACCATACTGACAAAGTAAATAACAAGATCTTAGCAATTGATGCAGAAAAGGCATTTGACAAAATCTATCAACCCTTCCTGATAAAGACACTCAGCAAAACTGGAATAGAAGGGAATTTCCTCAACATAGCTAAAAGTATATATGCAAAACCAAGATCCAACATAATTTTCAATGGCGAAAGACTAAAAGCATTTTCCTTGCAAACAGGGGCCAGACAATGATGCCTATTGTCTACTTCTACTTAATATTATATTGGAAGTACTTGCTATGGCAATACAACAAGAGAAGGAAATAAAAGGCAGCTATATGCAGATGATATGATAGTGTACACAGAAAACCTAAAAAATTCAACAAAAAACTACTTCGAATTAGTAGGCCAATTTAGTAGAGTGGCAGGATATAAGATCAATATCCAAAAATCAGTGAGATTCATCTACAGTAACAAAGAGAACTCAGAGAAAGAAACCAAGAAAGCAATAAAATTTACAATAGCCAACCACAAATTGGGATACTTGGGAGTGAACCTAACTAGCTATACAAAAGACCTACACAAAGAAAATTACAGCAAGAACATTCCTGTAAGACACAATAACAGACCTAAAGAAATGGAAATATGTGCCCTCTTCATGGATGTTGTTGTTGGTTGTCTTCAAGTCAAGCACAACTCATAGAAACCCTATGAACAAAAATCCTGAAGCCTTTTTATAACTATCAACATTTATCAAAGTTCATAGAGTTTCCAGAGGCATGTTGTTTAGGAAGTAGATGCCACTGGATAGGAAGATTCAATATTGTGAAAATGACAATCCTACCAAAATCCTACCAAAATAGCAATATCAAATTCATTTTTCAAGGAGATTGAAAGAGAAATTGTCAAGTTTATTTGGAGAGGAAAGATACCATGAATTGTTGTTGTTGTTGTTATGTGCCATCGAGTCGTTTCCGACTCATAGCGACCCTATGCACAACAGCTCTAAACCCTGCCCTATCCTGCGCCAACCGCACCGCCTCCGA
>NW_006399906.1:2972895-2974209 GCF_000299155.1 Elephantulus edwardii | reverse complement strand
ATATCCCTAGTACCACGACCCCTTCTAAAACCAGCCTGGACTTCCGGCAGTTCTCTGCAGGCATGTAAACCCAAGGAACAGAATTGAGAACCCAGAAATAGACCCAGCTATCTATGGTCAACTGACATTTGACAAAGAAATAAAACCTATCAAACGGAGAAATTACAACCTTTTCAACAAATGGTGTTGGCAAAACTGGACTGCCACCTACAGAAAGCTGAAAAAGGATCCACATCTCACATCACACACAAAAATCAACTCAAGGTTGATCAGAGACCTGGGGATAAAGCCCAAAACTATAGAGTTCATAAGAAATGAATTGAGATCAAGCTTCGGAGGACTAGTCTACGGTACAAAGAGACTGCCAAATACAACCAGAAATGCACAATCTGAAGGGGATAAAATTGATGAATGGGACCTTCTAACAAATCCCTGTGCACAGAAAAAGAAAAACCTACTGTGAAAAGAAAACCTACTGACTGTGATAAAACATTTGGCAATACCATTCTCTGACAAGAATCTCATAACAAAAGTTTACAGAATACTCCTGGGCCTCCACAAGAAAAAGACTGATAACTTTATTACAAAATGGGCAAAAACATGGAAAGAATTTTCACAGAGGAAGATATTCAAATGGCCAACAGACATATAAAGACGTCCTCCAAATCACTGGCAATAAGAGAGATACCAATCAAAACCACAATGAGGTACCATCTCACTTCAGTAGCAGTGGTAAATGCTAACAAGACAGTAAGTAATAAACATTGGAGGGTATGTGGGGAGATAGAAACTCTTATACATTGTTGGTGGGATTGTAAAATGGTATAACCACTCTGGAAGGCAACTTGGAGCTTCCTCAAAAAGGTGAACATAGAAATTCCATATGATCCAGTAATTCCATTGCTTGGAATATATCTCAAGAAAATGGGAATTGAGGCTTAAACAGGCACTTGTACACTAATGTTAATAGAAGCATTATTCATCATCGTAAGAACATGGAAACAGCCCATAGACCCAATCATAATAGAATGGATTGAGGAAGTATAGTACATTCACACAATGGAATATTACACAGCACGCAGGAGCAATGATTTTATAAATTACTACCTAACTTGGGAGGGTCTGGAGAGCATTATACTGAGTGAACCAAATTGGTCCCATGAGGACAAATACTGTATAAAACCATTTTTGTAGGATGAGTATAAAGCTCCAATGGGAGGGGAAAGGGTGGAAGCAGACGGGAGAGGATGGGCAGGGAGTAAGACGGTTAATCATAGGGTCACACAATTTGATGGGTGGGTGGAATGAAGGAAA
>NW_006399906.1:2964019-2969110 GCF_000299155.1 Elephantulus edwardii | reverse complement strand
GCCTTGACCCACTTACTTCCCAGCTCCACCCTCCACCAGGATAACCCTTCACATCTGCCAAGTCCCTTCAGAAAATATCTTCCATTGTCCAACGCATGATATGACAGCTTTTTTTCAGAATGTTGTTCTAAGTGGTATAGTACTTGTCTGTTCGTTTGCTGTGCAGAGATAACTTGTAGTTGCTGTGATATTGAAAGTTGTGCCATTGGTGTGTCAAATGCCGTAACAGTTACCCATGGAAGACAAGACTTTATAGAGCTCCCAGATTAAGACAGACTTGGAAGCAAGATTGACATCCACTCCTTAAATAACAGGCCTTTGAAAAGCCTATGGACACTAGAGGAATGATGATAGCTCTAGAACAGGGTTCAGATGTTTTGTTCATAAGATCACTGGGTCATCTTGACAGCACCTAACAATAACAACAATCAAGTCAGTGACAGCTCATAGATACTCTTTTGACAACAGAACAAAACCCTGCCTATTTCTGCACTATTCATTCTCACAAATTATGCTGTCCTTAAGTTCATGGCAGCAGCCACTGTGTCAATGCATCTTGTCGAGAGTCATCTTCTCTTTCTGCTGATCCTCTACTTTTCCAAGCATGATATATTTCTCCAGGGACTGGTACTTCCTGTATACAAGCCCAAAATATATGAGAAGTGTCTCATCATCATTACTTTTAAGGAATATTCTGGCTGCGTTTCTTCCAAGACAGATTTGTTTGTCCATGATCTTTCAATGTTCTTCATCAATACTACAGTTCAAAGGCATCAATTCTTTTTCAACTATTCCTTAGTCATTGCCCAACTTGGATTAAGGGAGAGAAAAATTAGATAGACTTTATAATCTTTGTTAAATGATAATTTAGAACTATCTCAACACTATAAGGATAACTATAATCAGAAAAACAGAAATTAGCCTGTGTTGACTAGGATATAGAGGAATTAGAATTGTCATCCATTGCTTTAAGACTGTACAAGAGCAATACTGATGTGGAAAATTATTTCGTCATTCTCAAAAAGTTACTGTATGACCAAGAATTTTCATTCTCAGATAGTAAAGAGACCTGAATGCAGGAACTCAAGTGTTCATTGTAGCATTACTTAGAATTGCCAAAAAGATGGAAAGAGCCTAAATGTTAAACAGATGAATAGTTAAATGAACTGTAATAAATATACATAATAATATGCAGTCACACAGAGAAATGAAATTCTGATACATATTATGACTTGGATGAACACTGAAAATGCTGTTGAGTACCATCAAGTCAGACTTACAGCTAACCCTCCAGTGGGTTTTCAGAGGCAGTAAATTTCATGGGAGATTATCCATCTTTTCTTGCATGGAGCAGCTGGTAGATTTAAACTGTGCACCTTTGGGTTGGCAGTGCAACTCCTTACCACTAAGCCATTAGAGCTCAACTGAAAACATTATGCTGAGTGAAATAAATAAGATACAAATAGAGAAATATAATATCATCTCCATTATGTGTTGTTTTGTGGTTATGTGCTATTGAGTCACTTGTGACTCATAGCGACTCTATGTACAACAGCCCTAAACTCTGCTCTGTCCTGTGCCAGTCGCACTGTCTCTGACACACCCATCCTGATTACCCTAGTCATTGAATTAATCTACCTCATAGAGGGCCTTCCTCTCCTGCACTGTCCCTCCACCCTCCCAAGCATGACGTCCCTCTCCAAGGACCTGTCCCTCCTTACAACATGTCCAAAGTATGTCAGACGAAGCTTCATAATCTTTGCTTCCAAGGAGCCACCCAGTTTAGCAATAATCTCCATTATATGAAATATAAACTAGGCAAATGCACAGAAACAAAGGTTAATTATTATGCTGAGTAAAATATCTCAGTCACAAAAGGACAAATATTACATTGGGCCACTGTTGTAAAATGGGACTGACATCAGGCTTGAGGGAAGACTGAAAAGGAGGGGATGAATGATGTATATTGCATTGAAACAGATGTGGGAGATAACTGTTTTAAAGGGATATATGAATGGGTATTCTTGTCATTACAGAAGTCCAGACTGAAGGCTGCATAGTAGAGTGGACTTGGGGGTGGGGAAGCATGGAGGGGGAGGAATTGCATAACAATGAAAGAGTTTTTCTTTCTTTTCAAGGAGAAGAGTGAATTGGGTAGGGTGGGTAGGGAGGGAGAAAAGTGCAACAATGAATGACTGGAAACTCTAAGTCTGTAAAATTTCATTAGAATTAATTTAAAAAAGGAAAGAAAATGAAAATGAAAATACAAACCCAATACTTTCAAGTAAATTTTGACTATTCCACATTCCACATCATGTTTTTGAGATTCTAAATCTTAATAGGAGATCATTGCATGTCTTTGATCCACAAAACCACTGGTGGTTTAGAATGCAAACCTTTTGATAACACTACATATTATGGCCCTAGAACTACTACTTACCAGCAACGGAGGGGGAAGGAAATGTAAATTATTGGTGATATTATTATTCATTGCCATCAAGTCAGAACCAATTCATAGCTGATCCTTCAGTGAGTTTTTAGAGGCTGTAAACCACATGGGAAGAGATTGCCATCTTTCTCTCCCAGAGCAGCTGATAGATTTGAACATCCTGCCTTTGAGTTTGCAGTGCAACTCTCTACCCACTAGACCACCAGAGCTCCATAATTGATGAAAGGGTACTGATCACATATTGTCTTATATAGCAAATCAGCACTAGTGAAGGGGTACTGATGTTTTATTTGAGGTAGTATGCTATAATGGTAATAAAACATGGTAAATTTAATGTCATTGTATTGTACATGAAAAATTGTTAAAATGGCAAATTTTGATAGAGATATTTAACAACAAAATTTTAAAGGGAGAGAAATTCTTTAGAGGAAACAATTTTCTAGGGATAAAATGAGAAATAAGTCTGACTCTGTTCTGAGGATAAGAGATATGACGAAGCTTTTATGTACATTTCCCAACTGGTACTTATAGAAGAATATTTATTATAAAATTAAAACTGAATTAAATACTTTTCATCAGAGTGAAGTGAAATTCTTTTAACTTAAAAGAAAGGACAATCTCTAAATGTCCTATTAAAATATATATGTCCTGTTCAATTCCTATATGACTAAGAGTTTATTAAGGAGAGCAGTTTATTCACTCCCTTCCAATTGCAGCACAGTGCAGAAGGGAGTATGGTACATCAAAAGTTCAGGCTGAAAGAGCAAGCTTCTTTGAAATTGACAAGCTGATCCTAAGATTTATATGGAAATATAAAAGAAATCAAAGAACAAAGTTAGAGGATTTATATTACCTGACTTCAATATTTCTGCGAAGCTACAGTGATCAAGAAAATAATGAGCACAAAGTTTGACAAATCAATGAATAAAACTGAGAGTCTAGAAACAGACACATACTTGTATGATCACTTGGCTTTTAACAAAGGTGCCAATGCAATCTAACAGGAAAAGGAAACTCTTATTAATAAATACTGGTGGCATAACTGGATATCCTGAGAGCACTGGTGGACAAGGGGCAAGAACCTGTGCTGCAATCCTGAAGGCACACAGTTCAAATCCACCAGCTGCTCCGCAGGAGAAGGATGGGTAATCTCCATTCATGAGATTAACTTTCCTCTGAAAACGCACCGGAGGGCCAGCTATGGGTCAGTTCTGACTTGACGGCATACAACAACTGGATATCCATATAGAAAAAAGTGAACCGTGACCCCAGTTGCTTTTGTTGTTGCTGGGTGTCACCGAGCCACATATGATTCATAGTGAACCTATGAACAATAGATTTGAACCCTGTCTTGTCCTATTTGTTACATCTTCACAATATCGGACATACTAGAGCCCACCATTACTGTAGTCACTGTGTGAATCATTCTGGTTGACAATTTTCCTTTCTTTCACCAAACCTTCGCCTTTCCAAGCATGATGTCTCTCTCAAAGGAATAGCCCCTCAAGCAACATGCTGAAGGTGTATCTGAGAGGAAACTTTATTATTTTTTCCTCCAAGGAGCACTCTGGCTAGACCTTCTTCACAGTTTATCTGTTTGTTCTTTTGGCACTTCAGGGGATATTGAGTACTCTTCTCCAACACCACAGCTCAAAGGCATAAATTATTCTGTCATCCTTATTTATTAGCTTTCAGATGCACAGCAAGTGATTGAAATTACTATATGCTGAATCAAGTGCACTTTAGTCCTGAAATTGGCATCATTGCTCCTCAAAAATTTGGAGTAGTCCCTAACTGCAGATTTCATAGTGTAGCATGTCTCCCAATCTCCTGACTCCTGGTACAAAGGATATTGATCATAGATCCATTGATTGTATATCATTGATAGTTTAAATATTTCCTCCATCTATCATGATGCTTCCTGTGTGGTGAGAATTTTTGTTTTCTTGATTTTGAGATGTAATCCATATTGAAGGCTCTATTCTTTGAAGTACCAGGTGCTTCAAGTCTTCACTTACAGCAAGGAAGGATAATAACGTAGGTTATAAATAAATTTTCTTCTGATCCTGATGCCACATTCTTCATAGAGCTTATATTCTCAAGTAATTTGGTCAGTATACACACTGAATGATGATGGAGATGATGGAACTATGACATATATCTTTTTAGTTTTAAACCATGCAGTGCTCCCTTGCTCTTTTCACAACAGCCCCTTGGTCTAGGTATTGATTTCGCAAAAGCACAATTAGGTGTTCTGGAATTCCCAATATTGTAAGTTTTAGCCACAATTTGTTATGATTTACACAGACAAATGCCTATACATAGTCAATAAATCACAAACAGACATCCTTCTGGTTGTCTTTCTTTTCAACCAGAATTAATGTGATATCAGCAATGATATACCTGGTGCTATGGCCTTTTTTATATCGAGCTTAAACTTCTGACAATTATCTGTCTATGTACTATTCTAGACATTTTGTAATGACCTTACCCTTAAACGATAACAAATTCAAAATTTATTCACAGTAGATAATAGGATTATATATGTTCTTGTTGTTGTTGTTATGTGCGGTCAAGTCACCTGCGACTCATAGCAACCCTATGTACAACAGCCCTAAACTCCTCTCTGTCCTGTGCCAATC